>NC_084607.1:3120663-3265154 GCF_033807715.1 Cololabis saira
CCGATTGTTCGGTAACCGAAATTGTTCGGCCGAAAATGGCAAAAAAACACTTTCGGTGTTCGGTGGAATAAGTGGGAAAAAAAACGAACAATTAATAACGGCGTTGTAAAATAAGGAAATAGACTGGCTGCTCCCGTACCGTACCGGTTGCACCACAAACATAAATCGTTGGCCAACCAAAAAGGAACCACATAAGAATTTTACCAACATTCACCGGGAGGTGGAACCAAAACAACATAATGCTGGAAATTAAAACATGTTCAGTTTTTTATGTTCAATAAATATTTTCTACCTTGTAATTTTGTAAAAGATTTTTTTCTTTTAAAAGCCTAAATCAAATGTATTTGATTTGATTTGACAGTAAAATAGGCCATTCTAAGCCAATTTACTGCAGCAATTCCTTTCCAAATCATTAGAAAATGTGGTTAACACCCAGTTGTGCATGAAAAAAAAAAATACCGTGATATACCGTGAAACCGATATAATTTTGAAAAATATATTTTTGGTCATACCGCCCAGCACTACGTGTGGTGACATCTCGGTGGTTCTGGGGGTAAACAATTACTTTTGGAACGATTAATCGGACGATTATTTTATCGATTAGTCGACTAATCTAAGGAGTACCGTATTGGCCGAATATAATACAGGGTTTTTTGCATTGAAATAAGACTGAAAAAGTGGGGGTCGTCTTACATTCGGGGTCTAGACGTTATACCCATTCACAATGCTAGATGGCGCCAGATATCTTTAAAGCCAATGCTGAACTAAACTCCCCAGGCCAAAGCGAACCCCTGTCAAGAAAAATAAAAATATCGGTAAGAAAGAAAAGAGAAGAAAATAACAGAAGAGATAACAGAAAATGGAGAAACGTAGCGACAATCTGGAGAAAAGTTATGATGCAAACTTCAAGATCATGATTTGAATGAGGCAAAATAACATGCTTTTTCTCTCAAATATATTGTTATAATCATTTGTTTCAGATGTACTGTAATTATTTTCTGTATAAAAATTTAATTTGGTGTTAAAAAAAAGTCTTTTTTCAAATTTGAGTCTAGAAAAAGAGGAGGTCGTCTTAGAATCAGGGTCGTCTTATATTCAGGTCAATACGGTAATTGGATGATTATTCTAATGATTATTTTTCTGTTGTCCCATCCATAAAAACCATAATAAATATTAAAAATATAATTTACTAAACAGTTTTGCACAGCAAAATAAAAATATAGAATAAAATTATACAAAATAGCCTGTTTAAAAGTGCAACAAAAATCTCTCCTGTAAAACTTAGAAAAAATTTTTTTTAAATGCAGTGCAACAAAACACTGACTGCATTTTATCCAACTGTGTTAAAAATAACATATTTGGGTAAAAAGAGGAAACTGTTTCACACTATATTACATATTTAAAAAAAAAAAAAAGTTTAATCACGTAAGGAACCTTTTTATGGTGTTTTTGGTAGGAATCATTTTCCGGCGGTACTTTAGCTTCTGCTAAGCGATTAAAAAAAAAAAAAAAACGTTTTTCATGCAGGTAAACAGAGTTATGACCAGAAAACTTCAAATGTAGGAGCAGATGCAGACCATAATCATATGACATCCATTTTTGCAATTATTATTCTTGTTATATGTGGCAGGTATTATTGTCCCGCCCACTGGAGAAAAGGGGGCGGGGCCTCCGACATGCTCCAACATGGCTGGTGTGCTGGTCTGGTATCAACTCCAAAAGGTGTTTGGGACTAAATTTAAAGAATTCACATACTTTTGATGACTTAATGCTGTTTTTTGGGGATTTTTGCAGGACTTTGTTGGGCTGTGAGGAGGTCACAGTTTCAGTCTCATCCTGAAGAATGGGGACTGTTTGTTTCGGTGACCCACGTCTGCGTCGACGACAAAACATTACGATATTTTGAAGTTGAAGCATCGCTGCAGGCCTAGACGAATAGGTCTAGATCAGGGGTCGGCAACTCAAAATGTTATAGAGCCATATTGGACCAAAAACACAAAAAACAAATATGTCTGGAGCCGCAAAAAATGAAAAGTCTTGTATCAGCCTTAGAATGAAGACAACACATGCTGCATGTTTCTATATTAGTTATCACTGGGAGAAGATTTTTTTTTTTTCCACTATGCACTTCGAGAAAAAAGTTGAAATTTTGAGAAAAAAGTTGAAATGTCAAGATTAATGTTGAAGTTCAATCTTGATACAAAAGTCGATATGTCCAGAAAAAATTCAAATTTTTGAGAAAAAAATCGAAATAGAGATTAAAAAAGAAAAAAGATTAAAAAAAAGGAAAAAAAAAGAAAAAAAGAAAAAAGAAAGAAAAAAAAGCAAAAAGAGAAAAAAGAAAAAAGAAGAAAAAAAGGAAATAAAAGGGTCAAACATTTTTAAAAAAGCTCCAGGAGCCAAGGGCGGCGCTAAAGAGCTGCGGGTTGCCGACCCCTGGTCTAGGTGAATTATAAAAAAAAAAAAAAAAAAAAATATCTCACAGATGCAGGAAAAAAAAAGAAGCTTCTTGATCATGAATCTTAAAAAAAAATCTGAAAACCAAAAGTTTGGGCTGGACCGAATGTTTAAGGAAGACAAATCACTCTTAAAGAAAAAAAACTAAATAAAAACGAGGGTAATGAAGTGGCCGAAAGAAAAACTTCCAACCGTGTCGCTCTGACCGCAAGGAAACCTTCAAACTGGACAATTCTGCAGGCCAGGCCAAAGAATCCAGCGAGCAAACGTACAATCCTGCAAAACTCCCACGGTGCTAAAGCAAAAGGGAAAAAGCCAGAGAAGTATTTAGAGAGGATGCATCCATGTTGAAGCTGATTAGTATTCACCACCACGTCCCGCATGTCAGAGCAAGGACGGCTGGTGTTGACCCAACAATCCTGTGTTTGCTCAGCCGCCGCATCATATCACGGAGCTGAGAAACCGCCGTGACGAGACGCCGACGGGAGGACGGGACGGCCGTCGCTCCCGTCTCTTTCACTTCAGCCAAAGTCGTCTCCTAATCAACTTTACAATCATCAGTGTGAAGGTTACGCAGATAAACCCACATCAACATTCCCGTCGGTGTCTGCAGGTCCGGCCGATACGGCGACCGTGGCCTCGTCCAAACCTGCCTTTCACCCGCCGTCACGTCGACTTCAGCCTGAAGACGGAGTGAGACGCCCCGAGAGTGAGACGCCCCGAGAGTGAGACGCCCCGAGAGTGAGACGCCCTGAGAGTGAGACGCCCTGAGAGTGAGACGCCCCGAGAGTGAGACGCCCCGAGAGTCGTAATGACCAGCAGAGCTGCAGCCGGAGAGACGGAGAGACATCCTGCAGTCCATCATCTTTAAACTACGGGGTCGCGGACGAAGACTTAATGTTCTGTACATTTAGCAGGAACTTTCTTCATGCATTAACCCTTGTACTGTGTTCGGGTCAAAATGACCTAATTCTCCTGTTCCTTCTTTCCTCCTGCTCTCTCCTTCCTTCTCCCTTCCTTCTTTTCTCTATTCCTTCCCTCTTTCTTTCCTTCCTTCCTTCTTTTCATTTTTCTACTTATTTCAAGTGAAAATCTACTTGAAACAGGTGAAAATGGTTGTTTTTGAATCTTGTCTTAAATGTAATGAGATTTTTTTTTACTAAAAATTAGACATTTTAACTAGAAATAAGACAAATATTCTTGTTAAGATTTTGTGGCGGCTGCTGTACCTCCATACCCAATTGACGCCCCTGTGGTCTGTTTCGGGTTTTTTTCGGGGTTCTTTCGGGTGTGTTTCGGTTTTTTTTCGGGTGTGTTTCGGGTTTTTTTTCTGGGTTTTCTTCGGGTGTGTTTCGGGTTTTTTCGAGTTTATTTTCGGGTTTTTTCGAGTTTATTTTCGGGTTTTTTCGAGTTTATTTTCGGGTTTTTTCCGGTTTGTTTTCGGTTGTGTTTCGGGTTTTTTTCAGGTGTGTATCGGGTTTTTTGGGGTTTTTTTCGGGTGTGTTTCGTGTTTTTTTCGGGTCTGATTCGGGTTTTTTTGTTGAAAAAAAACGAGGGTAAGGCGAGTCGGGCTGAGCAGGTACTAGTGGAAAATCACCATTAGGTTGAAAACCTTTTTATTTACTACTGCCTTTCAGTAATCTCCCACAATGCACTGCAACCTTGATTTCGTGCATCTCATTTGTTCATTCTTTTTAACTGATGCCCGTCTTTAATTATTGCTTTTAAACTCTTTTCTACACTGGTACGTTTGAATTTGAATGTCAAAACCATCGTCATATTTTAAATCCTGTAAACTCTGTTATGTTTTTATTGCTTTTTTTTTCCTTTAGACTTTAAATCATGCCTTTTATTTATGTTTTAATGTCTACCGGAGGATACCTGGAGTTCTCCCTCCTGCTGGATTACAAATAGATCCAATAAACCAATAACAACCTCTTCCCTCTGTTCAGGCTTCATGTTTGCACACCGGAAGGTCGGAGCCGTTAGGACAAGAAATATTAAATAAGTAGAGGCGGCGATGCTCCGCTCTGCGTGAGCCGGGACTCGTGCCGACTAATTCACATCATTAGAGTCACCGGGCAGCTTTCCCACCACATGTGGGGGAGAAAACGCTGATTAACTTATCAATACCCTCACGTGTCTCACCTGCACGGAGGGAGAGGTCGACAGCAGAACTGGAGTTGTAAAATAAAATCAGGGGGATGGTGGATTTGATGATATGGGGACAGATAATTTGTGCTGATTACAAATAATATAATATATAACAAATAATAGCAGTGACCAAAACACCTGCAGAAATACTGCAGGAATGACATAGCAGCAGTTAAATGCAGCTTTCTGTAAGCTTTAAATATCCACTGGGCTTACATCAAATACATCAAAACACAACAATAAAAAACACTTTTCTGAACTTATCAATATGACTCTGTCCTTCACAGGATAAGTAACATGGATCACTGCAAAAACTCACAATCTTAACAAGAATATTTGTCTTATTTCTAGTTAAAATGTCTCATTTTAGTAAAAAAAATCTCATTACACTTAAAACAAGACTCATCACTGGAAAAAACAACAATTTTCACCTGTTTCAAGTAGATTTTCACTTGAAATAAGTAGAAAAATCTGCCAGTGGAACAAGATTTTTTTGCTTGTAATGAGAAGATAAATCTTGTCCCACTGGCAGATTTTTCTACTTATTTCAAGTGAAAATTTACTTGAAATAGGTCAAATAAGTTATTTTTCTGGTAATGACTCTTGTTTTAAGTGTAATGAGATTTTTTGACTAAAAATGAGACATTTTAACTAGAAATAAGACAAATATTCCTGTTGAAATTTTGAGTTTTTGCAGTGTAGCTGATCAAATTGAAAGTAAATATTGCTATACTGCAAAAACTCAAAATCTTAACAAGAATATTTGTCTTATTTCTAGTTAAAATGTCTCATTTTAGTAAAAAAAAATCTCATTACACTTAAAACAAGAGTCATCACTGGAAAAAAACAACAATTTTCACCTGTTTCAAGTAGATTTTCACTTGAAATAAGTAGAAAAATCTGCATGTGGAACAAGATTGTATTGTAAATCTTGTTCCACTGGCAGATTTTTCTACTTATTTCAAGTGAAAATTTACTTGAAACAGGTGAAAATTGTCAAATAAGTTATTTTTCTGGTGATGACTCTAAATGTTGAAATAGCAGTAAAACCACATTCATTGATGAAATGACATAAGGGATGGAAAGGAGGGATGGCAGTTTTACAGGGGGGGATGATTTGGACCGTTTTTATTTCAGGGGGGATGATTTGGACCGTTTTCATCCCCCTCAACTCCAGTACTGGTCGTCCGATAACATCTATTTTTGTTGGTTTGTTTGCATGTTGCACCTTGAACGAGGAGGTGAAAGATGAGAAGCTGAATGGATGGAGAAGCAGCGGGAGCTGCACGGCGCTGGTGTGGGTGTGAACATGAGCCGAGCTGATGTGACGCTGCACCGGAGCCGGAGCCGGAGCCGGAGCCGGAGCCGGAGCGGTCCGACAGCTCCACCTGCTGCCGGCCCGGCCAGGACGACACCGGCCTGGTGGAGGAAAACCAGCGGGCTCAAGGTGAGTCTGCTCTCAGCTCCCCGTCACCGTTATCAGGGGGTCCAGGCTCCAACACCAGCGCTAGATCCCCCAAACCCCCCCCTGAAAAGCCTCAAACACGTACTGTAATTACCACCAGAGGCCATTTATCCGTTTATAATTACGTCCAATTAAAGCGCCGGCAGCCTTTCCTTTGTGAGTCTCATGAATCATCCGGCGCCTGCATGAATGTTAGACGTGATGAAGGTGTTGGCCCAAAGTCATGAACATGGAAGCTTCATTTCTACTTTAAGGCCCAGCCTTTCTTACAGCTGACCGCATGGTTTGAAACAAAGCAAATGAAAGGGGACCTATTATGAAAAACACGTTTTTTCTTGCTTTAACATACATAAAGTGGTCTTCCCTCACCCTGCCAACACAGGGAAGATGAAAAGCAACCGAATTCTGGAAGGTCTGTTCACCCCGGCCGGAGGATCCTTCCAGTGTCATGTGGCTTCTACGAGCCGTTCAGATTCTGCACCTATGGTGACGTCACCATAGGTGCAATTTCCATAGGTCGGCCTCCACTGCCAGAGCGTCCGCCATTGTTTAGAAGCGGTGACTGTTTCCACAGCGAGGGACAGTTTTTGCATCGACATTTACCCTCATAAAGGGATCAGTTCCAACAGCACGGACACAGCAACTGCACACGAGTCAGCGGTAAGTGACGTTAATTTTTTATGTTATTTATTTGTCCACAAGTATGATCTTTGCATGGGTTAAGTATTTATCTTAGCTCCCGAGCAACCGGGGCCACTAACCGGACCGGACCGGTGAGCAGCCCCGGCGGCTCCGGTGTTCCCTAACGGAGTGTTAGGGAACACCGGAGCTCTATTAGTAATACATTTTTCTTCCGTTTATGGTTTCAACGTCACCTTCAGAAGATGCACGGTCCTTCCTTGAGCCAGCAATAGATTTTATTTGCTACATTGATCCAACGCAAAATCATTAAAAACCGTGCATATTAATAAGTAAACACAGTTTAAACAACATGACCAAACCCGCTCTGACCCGGTGTGTCAGAGTCACCACAGACAGACTGCAGCTTCACCGGGACCAACGATGATGGTTGATGTTGATCCAAACTTTTTAAGGATCAAACTCTCTCTTATCTATGAGGAAATAACGCTGAAATATAAAGAAGGCTTCCCAAAGTGTGATCTATGGTGAAATAGGGAACTGAAGATGTGCAACTGTATATAGACATGTGTAGGCTATATGCACTCTGTTCCTCCAGTTCTGCAGCTTTAAGCCCCGCCCACTGCAGCGTCGACACTTTCAATGTGAATCCATCAAGCAGCGATGCGTCCTGAGCCTCCACGGGCGATTTGTGATGCTTTCAGTGTGAATCCACCATTAGGTGACGTTGTTTTAGGTCCATGTGACGTGACGTTGTTCTGACACACATTCTTACCTTTGTTGAAGAACATGGAGGCCATCTGCCCCATCTCCACCCGCTCCACGATGTCGAAGTGGTCCACGTGGCCCGCCCGCTCTGCAGAAACAACGTCACAATCAGCATTTCAGACTCATCGCATTCTCATATTCATTCCTAAAAATCTTTTTTATTTATTTTTTTTCATTACATTACATTTTCACCCGGTGAACTTTAATCCCAGCAGTTGTGTCATTTAATTCACGCATGCATGTAGTTATGGAGGATCAAAACTAACATACCGTATTTTGTAGTGATGCACCGATTGTTCGGTAACCGAAATTGTTCGGCCGAAAATGTCAAAAAAACCACTTTCGGTGTTCGGTGGAATAAGTGGGAAAAAAACCGAACAATTAATAACGGCGTTTTAATAGGATAAGGAAATAGACTGGCCGCTCCGTAACTGTTGCGCACCACAAACAAATCGTTGGCCAACCAAAAAGTAAACACATAAGAATTTTACCAACATTCACCAGCAGGTGGAACCAAAACAACATAAATCAATCTATTACAGGTGCGTTTAGATGATGAAATCAAACGTGGAAGAGCGTGGAGTGAAGTGGTGCAAACATGTCAGCAGTGTGGGAGTATTTTAGAGTGGCAAAGAATAATACAAGAATGGCTGTTTGCAATGAATGTTCTGCTCAAATATCTAGAGGGGAAACATCTGCAAAGTCTTTCAGCTACAAGTTTGATTTATCATTTGAAATGATAAAAAACCCTGAGCGCTTTAATGCATTTTTATTGTTTTAAGGCCTATGTTACAATGTTCAGTCAGTTAAGCCTAACGTAAGCTCAAAGATGGCCAAAAAATGTATTTATTTTAAGTTATTGTTCTTTGCTGGTATAATGTCTGCTGGAATATTTAAGAAATTATGGGAAATTAAAACATTTTCAGTTTTTTATGTTCAACAAATGTTTTCTACCTTGTAATTTTGTAAAAGATATTTTTCTTTTAAAAGCATGCCTAAATCAAATTTATTTGATTTATGCAATGGTGAAAAAATTGGCAAAATAAATGAAAAACTGCGAAGAACCATGTTCGGTATTGTTCGGTATTCGGCCAAGTGTTTATTATTATTTCGAATTTTTTGAATTAATCGTGTAATTTTGGAGCAATTTATGCCATTTCTTCAGCCGTTTCTTCGCCCGAACCGTATCGTGCACCCAGGTGTGTTATACATCAAAATATGCATTTCAATCCTGCAACGATGTGCATTACTTTTCTCAGTCAAAAGCGTTGGCTAGACGCCAAAAAGCGCGTGCCCGCTTCATCTGATTGGTCCATATTTGATAGTTACTATTTTCTACCGTAACTTTTGAATGGTTTGACATAGAGAGTCATGGATGGTGTCATTTCTGATATGCTTATGATGATAAGTTCAGTTTTATGTGAACAGCAAAGGCACTTTTTAGATTATTATTGACCTAGGAATGTGGGGGGAACTCGGGTGGGGTGGTGGCCATGAGTGTGAGGGCCCGTTCATCGCTTTAATTCTGCTTTTATTGTTAATTATGTCAGATTTGGTCCTCCAAACGTGATCAAATAACGATCATGGCGTCAGGTTTCATACTAGTATTAATATGTTGCATAACTACAGTCATGTAGTTCAGGTAACAGCTAAAAAAGCATTTTTAACAACACCAACCCAAATCTATCCTCATATTGGCTCGAATCGTGATAATCGATCAAGAATCAGTTTGAATTGATCCCCAGCCCTAGATGCAGCTGGACGACCCGGCTGATCCTCAGTGTTTCCTGATCCTGATACTCACGAACAGACAAGATGGGCTTGGTCTCCGGTTCCCCGCGGCCTCGGCCCCCGGCGTCATCGTCCGAATACTCGGAGGAGTCGCTGTCGGTCTGTGGAGGAAAACACCAGTGAGTGAACGTGACGCCCTCGTTCCTCCTCGCTTTTCCAAGATAAAAGCTTACAAGCTATTAACACCGTGTTTATTTGGAAATTACAAGCAACAGCTGCAGAGCGTTTTGTGGAGGCCGGAGGATCACGGGCCGCTTTAATAACTCCTCCATCGCTGCAGATTAACGTCAATTAACAGTCAACGCTCGTCAAATCTGAGCATCATCAGCTGAATTAATGCAGCGCAGACGAAGAGTGACGGGAGGTAATGACGCCGCAATAAACGAGCAGCAGAAAGATGAAAACAGGAGCTGATGAGAGGAGGGTTTATATTTATATTACTCCTGGAGGCCCAGACGCCAACGTGTCAACGACACCAATTCAATGGAAGCCGTTACTGAACTCTCACTAGGGCTGCAACTAACAACTATTTTAATAGTCGACTAGTCACCGACTATTGAAACGATTAGTCGACTAATCGGATAATTAGTAATTTTTTCTTAAATTTAGTATGTCGCTTTAATTATGTGGCAAATGATAATAAACACAAAAAATACAGGACTGTCTCAGAAAATTTGAATATTGTGATAAAGTCCTTTATTTTCTGTAATGCAAAAATGTCATACATTCTGGATTCATTACAAATCAACTGAAATATTGCAAGGCTTTTATTATTTTAATATTGCTGATCATGGATTACAGCTTAAGAAAACTCAAATATCCTATCTCAAAAAATGTGAATATTCTGGGAATCTTAATCTTAAACTGTAAACCATAATCAGCTATATTAAAATTATTTAAAAAAAATTAAAAGGCTTGCAATATTTCGGTTGATTTGTAATGAATCCAGAATGTATGACATTTTTGTTGTATTAATTGCATTACAGAAAATAAAGAACTAAAGAACACAATATTCTAATTTTCTGAGACAGTCCTGTAGATATTTTATTCAACTTTGCCGCTGTTCATACCAAAAAGTTAATAAAATGTCCTATTTAAAACCAAGGACAGGCACAGTGATCAGTCAGTATAGACATAAATCCATGAATAAATAAACCTCTGTCCATTATTTTTCATTTTTTAAGAACAGGCAAATGTGTTATATAAAAAATAAAATAAAACGTCTCATATTTTTTCTGTATCAAGTGGGTAAATCGGTTCTGGATGGCAGGACGTATCTGGGTTGAACTGGTGTATCATTTGTTGAAACTCGTCACCCAAACCCGACGTGCTTTCTCTTCAAATGCTCGTGCATTACCAACGTGCTCCCGTGATAACAAGCTCTGCTTTGCAAACCTTGCAAGTCATCTTTTTATTTACCGTATCGAGGCTAAAAGGCTCCAAAACTTTAGGAGTTTTGTTACATGCAGCTGCTACAGGACGGGACGCCGTCATTATTGTTTACCCGCTACCGCTTGGCAGAGACGCTATCGTGCATGACGACTCTCGGCAGAGAACGTATTGAAGTGAGACGCCTCACTCCGTTGGAAAAACACGTCTGGAGACAATTGTCGTCAATGGAATTCATTGTCGACAATTTTGATCGAAAATTTCGATTTTATCGATAATTTCGATTTTATCGATTTTTGTCAACAACGTCGACGAATCGATGCAGCCCTAACTCTCACGCTGACGAATGTGGTCAAATGCATCTTATTAGGTTCTGATTTAGGCCCCGTTTACACGGAGCAAAAACGGTGGTGTTTTCATGCGTTTTGCCCGTTCGTTTACACGAAAACGAAGCTCAAAGTCTCCAAAAACCATCATTTCTGAAAACTCGGGCCAAAGTGGAGATTTGCAAAAAACTCTTGTCTTCACGTTTGCTTGTAAAGAGAGGGAAACAGACATTTAGACAATTTGATCTTCCTTCAAAGGATTTTTATAGGCATTTACATGGGGGCACACCGCATTATAAGGTGCAATATCAATCAAACGTATACGTGTGTTGAAAAATTGATTCTCCGATTCTAAAATCGATTCTCATATTAATTCCTAAAAATAGATATGTATGTCTAAAGATTGTTTTTTTTTTTATTATTGTATTTTCGCCCGGTGAACTTTAATCCCAGTTTTAAATTCCTGCATGCAGGTGGTGTGAAACTCAAACAATGAACATGGTCAGGTTTAATACTATAATTAATATGTTACATAACTACAGTCTTGTAATTCAGGTAACAGTTAAAAAAAAACATTTTTAATAACACCAACCCAAATCAATATCGGATTGAATCGAATCGAGATAATTGATTCTGAATCTTAAGAATCGAATCTTGAACCGATCCCTAATGAACAGGTCTATTTTCATACATAAGGCACATGATAAAATATATAAAGTCGAACTTTATTCAACTTATTCACGATAACTCAGAATATCATTCAGTTGTAACTAAAACAGAAAAATACTTTCACATTTTAAATCATTAGTTTTCCTCGAATCCACCAATAAAAAGTAGAGGTAAACGTCCTGTTCTCTGATTGGATCATCGTTGACAGCGATAGCAGAAACCTGAAGTTATTGTGAGGTTGGAACAACGTTGTATTCCAACATTTGATTATAATTAATTATGATGTAGATTTGAAAACTGGGTTTACTCTAAAAACCTGACGTTGACGTCTGATTAAACCAAATTCACAGGTTCATTCTTATTCAACTCGACAATCTTCAGATCTTCATCCTCCTAAATTTCTCACTTGCACGTCAATTTTCAATGAGATTTAGGGACTAAATTGTGGAATGATTTTTCCTACTTGGCAAAGACTCTTCCTCTTTGAAATGTTATAAAAGACATTTGAAGGAACTTGACTGCTGTTTTGTAACTGTTTTTTGTATCCATGTTTTTTTGTGTTTCACTCATAGTGACATGATCATTTCTACCATTAGTCTTATTTGCTCAGGAGTCTATACAAGTTGTTAAAACAATATCCCATGCACACTCGCACACTTATTTTTTTGTCTTTATTCTTTATTATTTATATATTGCATTATTAGTTTGCCATCACTTTTGTGTAGTTATACTTTTTGTTTTTGTATGTTAATCTTGTGTTCTTTATAACAAGTGAAATTTAAATAACTTCGGTGGAGGCTTCAAATAAGCCCATTGGGTTTTTTTTCTCTTCCTGCACCGTATAGTATTTATATCTGAAATGTTTTCTTGTATACTTTTAAAACTGTGCAAAACAATAAACTAAACTAATTAGAGAAAGGTAACGTTGACCAGATGCTGGATGATGGATGTTTGCAGCGCTCCATAATTAGTTATCTAACCTTGTCTGACGGTGCAACCACATAAAACTGGTCTGAGGTCAGTAAGCACAACAAAATTATTACATAAGGCGCCCCGGATTAAAGGGCACACTGCCGGTTTCTGAGAAAATGTAAGGATTTTAAGCCTTGGTGCCAAAAATACGGCGGTAATGACCTCAAACTCTTTCTGGCTCGAGCCAACGCACTTCCCCTGATGTCCAGCAGGGGGCAGACTATCTCGCTCTGACAAAAGTGTTAATCAGATTAAAATGTTGAAACAACAGAAGCACAAGTTAGTCCCAGCAAAACACGTTTATCACCGAGCTCCATCTTTTCCCACAAACACGCTTCAGTCTTTTAAACGTCTAAAACAGGGGTCGGTAACCCAGAATGTTTTAGAGCCATATTGGACCAAAAACACAAAAAACTAATATGTCTGGAGCCGCAAAACATGAAAATTCTTAGAATGAAGGCAACACATGCTGCATGTTTCTATATTAGTTAGAACTGGGGGGAGATTTTTTTTTTCATTTTTTCATTACACTTCGAGAAAAAAGTCGAAATGTTGAGAAAAAAAGTCAAAATGTCAAGAAAAAGTAGAAATTTAGAGAAAAAAGTCGAAATGTCGAGAAAAAAGTCAAAATGTCGAGAAAAAAGTCAAAATGTCAAGAAAAAAGTAGAAATTTAGAGAAAAAGTCAAAATGTCAAGAAAAAAGTAGAAATTTAGAGAAAAAGTCCAAATTTAGAGAAAAAAAGTCAAAATGTTGAGAAAAAAGTAGAAATTTAGAGAAAAAAGTAGAAATTTTGAGAAAAAAGTCACAATGTCGAGAAAAAATTCAAAATGTTGAGGAAAAAAGTCAAAATGACAAGAAAAAAATCGAAATTTCGAGAAAAAAGTGGAAATGTCGAGATTAATGTTGAAGTACAATCTTGAGAAAAAAGTCGAAATTTTGAGAAAAAAGTCGAAATTTAGAGAAAAAAGTCGAAATTTAGAGAAAAAAGTCGAAATTTGGAGAAAAAAGTCGAAATTTAGAGAAAAAAGTTGAAATGTCGAGATTAATGTTGAAGTACAATCTCGAGAAAAAAGTTGAAATGCGAGAAAAAAGTCGAAATGTCGAGGAAAAAAGTCAAAATGTTGAGGAAAAAAGTCAAAATGTTGAGGAAAAAAAGTCAAAATGTTGAGGAAAAAAGTCAAAATGTCAAGAAAAAAGTTGAAATTTAGGGAAAAAAGTCGAAATGTCACGAATGTTAATGTTGATGTATAATCTTGAGAAAAAATTTGAAATGTTGAGAAAAAAGTCAAAATGTTGAGAAAAAAGTCAAAATGTTGAGAAAAAAGTCGAAAAATATTGAGAAAAAAGTCAAAATTTCGAGAAAAAAGCGGAAATGTCGAGATTGATGTTGAAGAACAATCTCTAGAAAAAAGTCGAAATGCGAGAAAAAAGTCGAAATGTCGAGAAAATAGTCGAAATGTCGAGATTAAAAAAGGAAAAAAGAAGAAAAAAAAAGCATGCGGCTCTAGAGCCGCGGGTTGCCGACCCCTGCTCTAAAACATACCGACGGATTGAGCTCCAACTCATGTTTCTGTCTAATCAGCGGCACACCGAACCGTCACATATGACGCCTGACTGAGAAATAAAGAGCATGCGTTGGTGCTGATGGGTTTCACTGGAGCAGAGAGGAGGGAAAAGCGTCCTGCACGCCCGTCCCTCGCTGAGAGAGGAGGGAAAAGCGTCCTGCACGCCCGTCCCTCGCTGAGAGAGGAGGGAAAAGCGTCCTGCACGCCCGTCCCTCGCTGCTTCTCCATTACGCCGAGGGGAAAGCGTCCTGCACGCCCGTCCCTTGCTGAGAGAGGAGGGAAAAGCGTCCTGCACGCCCGTCCCTTGCTGAGAGAGGAGGGAAAAGCGTCCTGCACGCCCGTCCCTTGCTGAGAGAGGAGGAAAAGCGTCCTGCACGCCCGTCCCTCGCTGCTTCTCCATTACGCCGAGGGGAAACGCGGCAGCCATGAATCAGGAGCCGGAGTTCGGGCTCGCCCAGAGCCGGGCCGTCACCACACGAGCAGAACTCCTCAAGTGGAAACATGGCGGCAATAAACGAGATGACTTCTGTACCGGCAGGGAAACGGAAAAACAAAGGCCCAGCCACTCCGAGTGTGCAAAGTCTGTTTACTTCATCAAAGTAGAAATGATTTAAGACTTTGTTTTTCTCTCTAATAATTGAGTTCGGTTCTACACTGATGACTTCCTGCACGTCTTTTTTGGTTTTTCAGGACACACGGAAGGCATTTATGCTGCGCTGGGACCAGGAACCGTTTAAATATCATGTTAAAATATAAGAAATACAACTTTTGCACTGAAAGAACTACTAATTTACAAATGCTTTTTACTGAAACTGAAATATAACAGTCACAAATATTGAAGAGGAGGTTACTGAAGCTAGTGTGAGGTTGGAACAACGTTCCAACATTTGATTATAACTGGATTATGATGCAGATTTAAAAACTGGGTTTACTCTAAAAACCTGACGTTGACGTCTAATTACAGAAAGGTAACGTGGTCTAGATGTTTGATGGATTCTTGCAGCGCTGCATAATTAGTTAGCATTTATTAGTAGTTATCATTTATACTGAGCTGGGACAGGAACCTTCTAAATATCATTTTAACCCTCGTACTGTCTTTGGGTCAAAATGACTTAATTCTCCTGTTCCTTCTTTCCTCCTGCTCTCTCCTTCCTTCTTTACTCCCTTCCTTCCTTTTTTCCCTTCCTTCCTTCCTTTTTTCCCTTTTTTCCCTTCTTTCCTTCCTTCCTTCCTCCTTTTCTCCCTTCCTTCCTTCCTTTCCTCCCTTCCTTCCTTCCTTCCTTCCTTTCCTCCCTTCCTTCCTCCTTCCTTTTCTCCCTTGCTTCCTTCCTTCCTTCCTTCCTCCTTTTCTCCCTTCCTTCCTCCTTTTCTCCCTTCCTTCTTTCCTCCTTTTCTCCCTTCCTTCCTTCCTTTCCTTCCTTCCTTCCTTCCTTCCTCCTTTTCTCCCTTCCTTCCTTCCTTCCTTCCTCCCTCCCTCCTTTTCTCCCTTCCTTCCTTCCTTCCTTCCTCCCTCCTTTTCTCCCTTCCTTCCCTCCTTTCCTCCCTTCCTTCCTCCCTTCCTTCTTTTCTCCCTCCCTTCCTCCTTTTATCCTTCCCTTCTTTCCTTCTTTTCTCCCTTCCTTCCTTCCTTCCTCCCTTCCTTCTTTTCTCCCTCCCTTCCTTCTTTTATCCTTCCCTTCCTTCCTTCCTTCCTTCCTTCCTTCCTTCCTTCCTCCTTTCCTTTTCTCCCTTCCTTCCTCCCTTCCTTCCTTCCTTGTTTTCTCCTTTCCTTCCTTCATTCTTTTTTCCCTTCCTTCCTTCCTTCCTCCCTTCTTTTCTCCCTTCCTTCTTTTCTCCCTTCCTTCCTTCCTTCCTTCCTTCATTCTTTTTTCCCTTCCTTCCTTCCTTCTGTCCTCCCTTCTTTTCTCCCTTCCTTGTTTTCTCCTTTCCTTCCTTCTTTCCTTTCTCCCTTCTTTACTTCTTTTCTCCCTTCTTTCCTTCCTTCCTTCTTTTCTCCCTTCTTTCCTTCCTTCCTTCCTTCTTTTCTCCCTTCTTTCCTTCCTTCCTTCTTTCCTTCCTTCCTCCTTTTCTTCTTTCCTTCTTTTCTCCCTTCCTTCCTTCCTTCTGTCCTTCCTTCTTTTCTCCCTTCCTTCTTTCCTTTCTCCCTTCTTTACTTCTTTTCTCCCTTCTTTCCTTCCTTCCTTCTTTTCTCCCTTCTTTCCTTCCTTCCTTCTTTCCTTCCTTCTTTCCTTCTTTCCTTCCTTCCTTCTTTCCTTCCTTCTTTCCTTCCTTCCTTCCTTCCTTCTTTCCTCCTGCTCTCTCCTTCCTTCCTTCCTTCCTTCCTTCCTTCCCCTTTCCTTCCTTCCTTCTTTCCTCCTGCTCTCTCCTTCCTTCCTTCCTTCCTTCCTTCCTTCCTTCCTTCCTTCCTTCCTTCCTTCCTTCCTTCCTTCCTTCCTTCCTTCCTTCCTTCCTTCCTTCCTTCCTTCCTTCCTTCCTTCCTTCCTTCCTTCCTTCCTTCCTTCCTTCCTTCCTTCCTTCCTTCCTTCCTTCCTTCCTTCCTTCCTTCCTTCCTTCTTTCCTCCTGCTCTCTCCTTCCTTCCTTCCTTCCTTCCTTCCTTCCTTCCCCTTTCCTTCCTTCCTTCTTTCCTCCTGCTCTCTCCTTCCTTCTTCCCTTCCTTCTCCTCCTCCCTTGACCTGAAAACAGCACAAGGGTTAAAATATAAGAAATACAACTTTTGCACTAAAAGGATATAAATAAATATTTGCAAATGTTTTTTACTGAAACTGAACTGGGACTTTTTCATCAGGTAAAGGTCGGTCTTTTGACATTTTCTACCTTGAGCCAGAAGTGACGTGCAAGAAAAAGAAGAAACCTCTACGTCTTGGACACCTTAAAGAAAATAAATGAATAAATGAATCTTTTGGACGGGTAGCAGTTCTTGTTCTGCAGTCCCGGTGGCCCCGCCTCCACCTGAGCAGGTAAAACTTTAGTTTTAGACGAAGGAGGCGAGACATTAGCGAGGGATCCACAGGAAGCGCAATCAAAGCATCGCAGGATCGTGGTTAAAATAATCACCAGAAAACACCGGCGTTGCTCTATAACGTCACTCTGCTCCACTTTCTCCTGAAAAAGGTCACACTTCACTCGCTTCTGTTGCCTGTTTTCTTTCTTTATTCTGCATCTCTTCTCCTGTAACAGCTCATCTCTTTCCTTTGGTAACATTTTATTGCATAATACAACTGTGAGATGGTAAAAGTAATTGTGCTGATCAAATCCCTGAGAGGAGAAACTGCACCACCTGCTGGTACAAACTAGTAACTGCACTTTTACTGAAGTATAAAATAGTTTATCATCATTTTACCAGGTTTATGTGCTATGTAGTTAGAAAACATCTGGAACTGCGCTGGTTGTTTTTAAGGTAGAATTCTACTGATTATTATTATTATAGTTTCTTTTATAGTTTTTCATCTGTGATTGGTTGACTCTACACTGACATTTCTGTTTTTAAGAAGGAATCAGTTTCGGTGCTGGTTTCTGTTTTATCTACAACATTGTTGAGAATACCGAGACACTTTGTTCATTCATCACATTCAGAGGTGGGTAGAGGAGCCAAAATTGTACTCAAGTAAAAGTACTGTTACTTCAGAATAATATGACTCAAGTAGAAGTAAAAAGTAGTCATCCAAATAATTACTTGAGTAAAAGTAAAAAAGTACTTGGTGAAAAAACTACTCAAGTACTGAGTAACTGTTGAGTAACGTCTGATTTATTTTTTTAACAAAACCATTCAAACAGACAAAAGTACAAAATAATCATCTTCAGGCAAATTAAATCAATAAAATAAAATTAATAAAAAATATCTTAAATTAAGATAATCTTAAAGTAAATTCAAGTACTTTAATAAATCCCGGGCGCCGTTCATATGGCAGCCCACTGCTCTCTAGTCTAATTAGAGATGGGTTAAATGCAGAGAAAGAATTTCCCCGTTGTGGGACTAATAAAGAAAGAAGAAATAATAAAATAAATTAATTAATAACAGAATAAAAAAATAAATTAAGCACAAGTAGCACAAAATTTCCAGCCTTTGTACTTTTCTTTTTTAACCAGCAGAACTAGAACAAACATGAACTCATAGAAACTCTGTGTGTGTTTGAGTCTGTGTAAATGTGACAAAACATGCAAAAACTAACATTTTTCCCAAAGAATCACCCAGTGATGTCATGAGATTGACGTGTACACGGATAAAAGGGATAAAAGAAAAGTAACAGCTCAACGTAGCCTAATGTAGCGGAGTAAGAGGAACAGTTTCTTCTTCACAAATCTACTCAAGTAAAAGTAAAAAGTATAGAGATTCAAAACTACTCCTAAAAGTACAACATTTCCCTAAACTTACTCAAGTAAATGTAACGGAGTAAATGTAACTCGTTACTACCAACTCTGATCATATTTGATAGTTCAATCTGACATTATTTATTCATAAAAACAGCCTGTGCACTTTTAAATCTGTACATTTCACAGATGTTTCTCGTACATCCGTCTTATCTTTTAGCGCGGTCTGAGCCGACTTTACTGCGGTTTGGGATCAATAAAGTCCGTCTATCCTATCCTGATCTAGTCCATCAGCCCGGCTTTTACAGGTAGAACGGAGGAGTCACACACCTGAGTGTTTAATCAATGACAGGTTTCTGAAGAAGGTGATCATGTGATAACTTGGTTTATTATCCATCATCTTCACCGTTTAACAACTCTTTTACAAAAACAGTGAAAACTCCACGATTCAGCAGCAAATATGCTGAAGTTTCATCTGTAACTTCACGAGACTCGTCTTTTTTTACAATCTTTCAGTTCACTGAGGCTTGCAAACATTTCTTCATGTCAAACCACTAGGCCTGTGTTGAAAAAAATCGATTCTCCTATTTTAAATCGATTCTCATTCATTCCTAAAAATCGATTCATATGTCTAAAGATCGATTTTAAGAAAAAATTAAAAAAAAAAATATATATATATTCTCATTATTACATTACAACTTTTGGTACTTTTTTGTTTATCCCCAAAAAAGGAATATTTTGTTGGACACGAGAATAACTGGTGCCATGTTTTTGCCTTTAAATATGTTTAAAGGTATGAAAACATTAAAGTTTTCAGTTATAATTGCATAAATTGTCTATATTTCTTTGCTTTATATACTGTCTTGGGGTTACATTTGCATAAATGTTAAAAACCAAATTCTCATAAATGGGGAAAAAAATTAATTTGATTTCTTTCGTCCTCCGTTTCCTCCCTGGATCTGTTTGGTAATTCTGACCCACATGATGTTTCTGAAAGCAGTTCTATCAGCATTCTCAATATAATACTAGTAGTCATATTTTGCATAACTACACAGTCATATAATTCATGCAACAGCTGAAAAAACAGTTTTATTAACACTAACCCAAATCAATATCGGATCGAATCGTGATAATCGGTTCTGAATCTTAAGAATCGAATCTTGATATTTGAATCGATCCCCAGCCCTACAAATCACTTCACGCTCGCGCCGTCGTGTAAATATCAGCCTGAGGTCTGGACTTTGTCTGGGTCGCTGGAACTGCAGATTCTTTTCAGCCGCTCTGTTGTTGGTGTTTTGTGCTTCGGATCAGTGTCGTGCTACGGCAGAGGCGTCAAACTCATTCTGCTCGGCGGGCCAGATTTCACCAATTTCTTTCTCGCGGCCGCACGCGCAAAATAACAAAACCGGTGCAAAATTTTTTTTTTTTTTTTACTATTTTACTAATCCAATATCAGTTTAGTTAATTTTAAAGGAAATATGCACTTTGTTTACACTCTAATTATGTAAAATATATTTCTTCAGGATCTTTTCTTGAAATTTCTCTTTTTTTTTCAAATTATGTAAGATACTTTTAATATAATTTTACAAAGATAAACAGAAACAAGTAGGTTTTTTTTTATATTTTGCTTTTTTACCCTCCTTTACTCCTTTTTCTTCCTACCTCCCTTTTGTCATTTGTTCCTTTATTACCTTCTTTGCTTTTCCTTCCTTATTTCCTTATTTTCCTCCATTCCTTCCTTCTTCCCTCCCTTCTTTCCTTTTCTCCCTTTCCTTCCTCCCTTTCCTACTTCTTTCCTTCTTTTCTCCTTTCTTCCTTCTTTCTTTTTTTTTACTATTGTTATCTAATCCAATATCAGTTTATTTAATTTTAAAGGAAATATGCACTTTGTTTACACTCTCATTATGTAAAATATATTTCTTCAGGATCTTTTCTTGAAATTTCTCGTTTTTTTTCAAATTATGTAAGATACTTTTAATATCATTTTACAAAGATAAACAGAAACAGGTATGTTTTTTTTATAATTCGCTTTTTTATAGGAAATTTAATTAAAAGCAAAATCTTTCTTATTACATTCGAGTGTTTCTTTGTGATTTAGAGATTTTTCCAGTACAATTAAGTGTATTTATTTTTAAAAATTAGCGCAGATATTTACGCCAGTGTGCCGAAAAAGTCAGCACTTTTTTTTTTTAACTGTTTTACTTTGTCACTATCCTCATATTCAAAACTGAAATTCTCCAAATAAATATCTTCTATCATCTTTTTTAGCAGTGATATTTTTCCTGCGAAAATATATAATAGTAGTCAGTTAATAAAAATAAACCACCGTCTACAAAGAAATAAAATCGGCAAATGCATTCTAGAAAACTAAAAAAATGTCAAACTGCTCTATTTGTGGAACAAACAATGGATTTGTAGAAGAAATATATTATCGGATATGCTGCGATTCATGGCAATTATTTATGCCTTCCTTTTTAGTAAATTAACGTTTCGGTTTTTGCGTTGGAAACTTCTCTCGGGCCGCACATTTGACACCCCTGTGCTACAGGATCACTCTGGTTGTTGAGGATATTTTTATATAATTATGTGAATATTTTATAATCATCTAACACCTAAGTAAAACATTTAACTAAGACTAATATTGAGAGTGGAGAGAGAGACAGAGAGAGTGGAAAAAAACACTGGCCGGACACACACACACACGGGTAAGGGAGGGGGAAGTCCGCTGCACTTGCAAGCCCATGGCCTTGAGCAACTGTGGCAAAGCAGGTAGAGGCAAAATAATGAATGATTATTGTAAATGAGCAAAGAAGCCTCATTTTCCTAAGCAGCAGTTTTCTAGTGATGATAAGGATGCAAAGAAAGAACTTCAAAGAAGTTGCTGAACAGATGTGTAGAATCGTAAAAGAGAGAATAATGCATTTATTGTCATATGTCTCTTATCTACCTATAAAAGCCGTGGTCCGGAGATAGGTTTTCAGAGTTTTCCTTGGACCGCGGAACATGCGATGCTCTCCTGTGGACGTCTTGTACTTTTTTTGCAATAAAGGACCTCCACAGTATTTTTTGGACGAATGCCAGCCGAAACTTTGACTCCTGTGTTTTCTTCAAGTCCACGGATGAAGGAAAAACTTAGACGATTTGGAATAATGGAAAACTTAGGATTATTGTGGAGATCCCAAAAAGGATTTTCTCTACATGGTGTGCAGAGGAGTTGATGCTCAACCAGCCCACATCATCACACCGCCGCCACCGTTCTCCCGGACAGGTTAGTCTAGTGAAGTTTAATTATAAAGCACTTTAAAAAACAACACCAGCTGACCAAAGTGCTGGACAAGTGAAAGAAAAACAAAACGGGACGTAAAATGTAAAACACATAAATAAATTAAAACAATCATGGTGAGTTAAATGCTAGTGAGTAAAAATGTGTTCTGAGATGAGATTTAAAAGCAGCCGGTCGAATGTGCAGTGGCCGCTCAAGTTTCTGAAAAATAAAAAGGGTTTAACTTTGGATAAAACCCTCAACTGGAAAAAACTAGTTTACAACTGCGTTCATTTGTTTCTCCATTTTAAAGTTAGAGTCCAGAATTAGACCAAGGTTTGTGGCAGTATCTTTAACATCTGAGTCACAGAACTGGGATGAAAAACCTGTGGCCAAACAACCCCCCACCTTTTTTCTGTTATTCTGTGTCGCGCTCAGATCAAACTTTGCAACAAGACGCTTGTTCAGGTTCTTTTGTCCTGGACACTCATGAAATAATCAGGCCTAAAAACATTACTGTTTACCCAAGCGTACTCAGTACTCGAGTTGTAAAAAAAAAAATCAGGGGGATGGTGGATTTGATCATATGGGGACAAATAATTTGTGCTGATTACAAATAATATAATATATTACAAATAATAGCAGTGACCAAAACAGCTGCAGAAATACTGCAGGAATGACATAGCAGCAGTTAAATGCAGCCTTCTGTAAGCTTTAAATATCCACTGGGCTTACATCAAATACATCAAAACACAACAATAAAAAACACTTTTCTGAACTTATCAATATGACTCTGTCCTTCACAGGATAAGTAACATGGATCACTGCAAAAACTCACAATCTTACAGTTTTTTTCGATTGCTTACACACTAAAATTAAAAGTAGTACACTATTAGCAAAACCTTACACTCAAGAAGCAAAACATCAGCCCATATTTGCACAACTATAAGCACATTGTCAACCTCACACTTGTTGCAAAACTCTACACACAGTGATTTTCAAAACACTAAACACATTAAACGTACATTAGACACAAAAATCTGTCATAAAGTCACTTCTTTGCAATACCAAAGCACTGACTGTCAAATTAGCACACCGTCCAACCAGTTGGTTCAACACAGTCATCAGGTGTGCAAACACTTGTTTGCTTAAATGTAGACACACCAATCAGGTGTATCTACACTATAGAAAGCAGCAGGTGAGCTCATTGGTCTCCAAGCACAAGAGTCAGAGAAAGACTACAGTTTTTCTCGATTGCTTTGACACATTTTGCACATCATGGGTCAACTTTATCTAATGCTCACACCTTCTTTGCACAGCAAGAGTCCTCTCTGGCGAATCGGTTAACTATTTCTCATTGCTTTCACACAATTTTCTTTGACTTTTACTGTAATACACTTTTCAAAACAGTTACAGTAACACACTTCTCACAAAGAGACACAAAACATAACTGATTTACCATGGCAACACATTGCAGACACTTTGTAGCAGCCAATTGGAACTGCTCTCTCAATTCTAAAACTTATCAGCACCTGTGTGAACTCTCTTTGCAAAACAAAGCAAGTAGTCCTCAACCTATCAAAGAGGTCAATAGCTTGAAGTCGACACCAAGCATGGATGGAGGAGGACGTGGACGAGGACATGTGGCCTGATCGTCAGGCCCGTGTCGACAATGCGTAATTTTCCTGTATTTTTATTTTTTTCATATTTACAGGGTTTCATTTGATTGTGTTTCATTTACAGTAGTTTCTTTGAGAATTGACCTTTGTTGTACTGCATATTGAACCCTGTCATTTTGATTGCTTACAGAATGTGCATGTGACAAGTACTGCAATAAATATTTTTCTGTCAGAATCTTGACATTTTGTACACAGTAGAACAAATGTAAATCAATGGTGTTGACAGGAACTTCAGCAATACAAAAACAGATCTACAATATTTTACTGTATACACATTTTCTGATTTTACTGTAAATACTCTGTGACAGTATATTTCTAAGTTATATAACTAAGTTAGAGTGCTCAATACAAAACCCAAATTGTAGTATGTTGTCAGTTGTAAAATAGTCAATACTATGAGGGTGTTGAACAAAAGTTGATATTGATAGCTGTGGTTTCAATTTTGTTATCCATCGTTACAGTAAATAAATGAGAAAACACACATGTTCAATTGAGAAAAAATTCTAGGTTTTGATGGAAACGTTTGGTTTTGATGGATGTGTGACAAGTTTTGAGAAAGTGGTGTCATTCTGCAAACATCATAAAGTGTTTTGGTTATTTCAGCTTCTGTTAAGGGCTTTGTGTGAGCTGTTTTGAAAAAGTAAACTGAGTGGAAAAATGGGCCAAAACGATCAAGAAAAACTGTATATTTGTACTTTGTTGATAGTAGCCTACTCTAATCATAGGGACGTAGAAGTGCTAAAAGTGTTTTAGGTTTGTCACAGTAGAGTGTAACTCGTGCAAACAGAGTATAGTAATGTGAAACGTGTTTGTTTCATATGGTAACAAAGTGTGGTTTTTAAAAAGAAGTGTATAGTTTTTACAAGCGTGTTTAATTTTGCAAAGGATCTGTAGTGTTTTGCTAATTTGGTGTGTTGTTGTGCTAATTGTGTGTAGTGTTTTGAAACCACGGGCCCTGTTTTGAAAATCATGCTTAGGCAATCAAGAAAAACTGTAACAAGAATATTTGTCTTATTTCTAGTTAAAATGTCTTATTTTAGCAAAAAAAATCTAATTACACTTAAAACAAGACTGATCACTGGAAAAAACAACAATTTTCACCAGTTTCAAGTAGATTCAAGATTTTTTTGCTTGTAATAAGAAGATAAATCTTGTCCCACTGGCAGATTTTTCTACTTATTTCAAGTGAAAGTTTACTTGAAACAGGTGAAAATTGTCAAATAAGTTATTTTTCTGCTGTTATTTTTCTGGTGATGACTCTAAATGTTGAAATATCAGTAAAACCACATTCATTGATGAAATGACATAAGGGATGGAAAGGAGGGATGGAAGTTTTACAGGGGGGATGATTTGGACCGTTTTTATTTCAGGGGGGGATGCCATCCTCCCTCATCCCCCCTCAACTCCAGTACTCAGCGTACTCCTAAATTAAATACTTACCTACTGTACTCTACTGCCCTTATTTTTAACTTCTAATTTTACTTCTTTTCTTATCATTTTATTTCATTTATTCGTTATTTAAGCGTACTCCTAAATTAGCAAACTGTGCTTGCATTATTATTTTACCTTCTTTTCTCATAATTTTATTTCATTTAATTAGCTATTTACTGTTTAATTGTGTCTTGCCACTTTTAATGTCGATGTAAAGCACTTTGAATCACCTTGTGTTGAATTGTGCTATATAAATAAACTTGCCTTGAAATAACATTCTAACCTTCCCCAGATTGATGAGCGGCAGAAACGGCTTCTCTAAGATCATTGCTGATGTCTTTCTTCCTTGGCATTATGTCGACGGCGTAACTTTTAAAATTGGTCGTCTCACACAGGGATTCATTAATGGATCTTAATTCCGGTAGAAGCAGTAGTTTTAATGTTTTCCTGTTGGAACTATGATGTGTTGCATGTAATAGTGAAAGTGTCTGGATCTGGAGCCGCGTCGTCGCAGCAAACGTGGTGAAACTTCCCCCCAGACAGAGTAAGAGTTCTTCATCAGCTCACCTCTTCCTGCTCTCGTCTCTTCCAGCGAAGCTGAGCGTTGGCCGCCGCCATCGCCTCGATGACGAAGGTCGTCGTCATGTAGCTAGAGGGGGAAACAGACGAAGATTAGACGACAGACACTTAAAAACAGGTTGTGGCTTCTATGAAGCAAGATTAATGATGTCAAAACAGACGATCAGCTGATCAAACATGTTGATTAAATCTTTTTTTTCCTGTGAAACTTAAATACACCACAGATGTGGCTGCAATCTACAGAAGCATGTTGCATTCACTTGGGAAAAAAAAAAAAAAAATGTTTTTCACTATAATTTTTTTCTTTTTATTGTGGTGATTTTTTCTGCCTTGTTTTAAATTCGATTTCCCAATTCTAAATCGATTCTCATATTAATTCCTAAAAATCGATTCATACGTCTAAAGATCGATTTTTTTGGGGGGGGGTTGTTTTTTTTTTTTTTTGTTTTGTTTTTTTTTATTTATTTATGTTTTGTTTTTTTTTCATCATTACAACTTTTGGTTATTCTTTTGTTTATCCCCAAAAAAGGAATGTTTTGTTGGACACGAGAATAACTGGTGCCATGTTTTTGCCTTTAAATATGTTTAAAGGTATGAAAACATTAAAGTGTTAGGTTATAATTGCATAAATTGTCTATATTTCATTACTTTATATACTGTTTTGGGGTTACATTTGCAAAAAATGCTAAAAACCAAATGCTCAAAAATTAAAAACCAAAATTGACCGAAAAAGGAACAAATAAAAACGGAATGTGGGAAAAAATAAAAGCGATTTCATCCGTCTCTGTTTCCTCCCTGGATCTGTTTGGTAATTCTGCCCCACGATGTTTCTGTTTCAGTTCTATCAGCATTCTGGGAGCTGATTGGTCCTTACAGCATCATTAGCTGCAATACTTGCTGTTGAATCTCAATATAATACTAGTATTAATATGTTGCAGAACTACAGTCATATCATTCATGCAACAGCTGAAAAAACAGTTTTATTAACACTAACCCAAATCAATATCGGAATCAAATCAAATCAAATCTTGATAATCGATTCTGAATCTTAAGAATCGGAATCGATTCTTGACATTTGAATCGATCCCCAGCCCCACAAATCACATTAATTCCTTTATTGAGAGCTTGATTTAATGGAAGAAAACATGACCGACTTGTTTAGTTTAATCAAGTTTTACTTTGATCTGGGTTCAAGACACCGGGAGATAGTCCTGTCTTTAAGCCACATAGATGGTACCACCATTAGATTGTGACTTTACAGAGACAACTCAGGACTGTTCAGACGGAAACCCCGTTCAGATCTCCTCTACATAGCTGTGTTTCTCCAGGAGCAGTTGGACAGATATGTTTTCATGGATACGAGATGATGCATATGAGATGCATTAAGGCTTTGTGGCCCAAGAGACGATCAGGAGATGCTGAAGATACTGGATCTCAGAGATGTCAAGTAACAAAGTACAAATACTTCGTTACCTTACCGGTACTTAAGTAGAAATTTTGGTTATCTATACTTCACTGGAGTAATTATTTTTCAGACGACTTTTTACTTTTACTCCTTACATTTTCACACAATTATCTGTACTTTTTACTGCTTACATTTTAAAAACAGCCTCGTTACTCTATTTCATTTGGGCCTTTAAAATAAAAACTATCCAGTTAAATTGCTCCATCCGGATAGAGTGAATGTGGTTGTGGTTGTTTCAGATGTTCTTGTCCAGTTTTGTTCTTACATCCGTTCCCTCAGATTCCTGCAACTAAACTTGGATGTACATTCCAATAAAGGTTAGGATAAATGATAACATGAACATGAAGTTTGACTTTTTGCACCATTACAATACTTATAGGAACTAGTCATCATATCTGCTGCTCTCTGAAACACATGTTAATGCTCAATAGTACACATATATGCTTCTTTAAAATATTTATATTAACACATGTTAATGCTCAATAGTACACATATATGCTTCTTTAATATATTTATATTAACACATGTTAATGCTCAATAGTACACATATATGCTTCTTTAATATATTTGCATTATACTAAGATACATTCATTTTCAATGGCTTTTGTCCTTAATGGCTTTTCCCCCCTTACATTACTTTTACTTTTATACTTTAAGTAGTTTTGAAACCAGTACTTTTATACTTTTACTTGAGTAAAAAACTTGAGTTGATACTTCAACTTCTACAGGAGTATTTTTAAACTCCAGTATCTATACTTCTACCTGAGTAATGAATGAATACTGAAGACACCTCTGCTGGACCTGCACGGTGTGCAGCTGAGGAGACGGATATGTTAGACGTACTGTTTTATGTGGATGTTGGGTTGAACTTATTGTCCGTTATATTCACGCATGATGGAAGTTTTCCCAGTGTTGTGTACGCCACGCTTTTATTGTGAAATAACTTCCGGGCTGACTGCCACACAGACACTTTAAGTTTTTTTTACAATGCGCTCTGTGTACGGAAAGTGAGTCCACGGATATAAAATATGTACTACGGTACTTCTGTTTCCAGTGTCTTGAGAAACACATTTTCAGATTCACATTCAGACGACTTTATTAATCCCTTTGGGAGGTTCCCTTGGGGAAATTGACAAAACCAAACACCCGATAAAACGATAAAATAGAATTATATGAATAGAGAAGAAATAAATGTTATTAAAATATTGCACAAAGTTATTGCACTGTCCTGCAATAAATACTACTTTGCAGATGAAGACGGTGGGATTCTTCTACAATATGACCAATGAAGCTGAAACGTAGCCGGCAGCGTATGGGCCAAAGAAATTACCTCAAAACACAAAACAGTTATTCTTGAAAGCAGGGCGAAAGAAATTACCTCAAAAAACTAATTTTGGGGGTTTTTTTCCAAGTGAATGCAATACACTTCCGTAGCTAAGAGACTCTGAACCCGACCGGACTAGTTCTCTTGTGACTAGTTCTACAGGTAGAGTGAGAAGACTCACCTCATGAACCCCAGGATGGAGATGAGCGCCAACCCGACCCCCCAACCCGCGGTGGCGAAGGCTTTGGGCATCGTGAGAGCGCCGGTCCCCACGATCAGGTTGAACATGTAGACCACCCCCACCTGCAGGAGGAACCAGGTAGTTAATACAACAAGTACCGACTACAGCAGGGGGATTCAACTAGATCAGGGGTCGGCAACCCGGGGCTCTAGAGCCGCCCTAGTGGCTCCTGGAGCTTTTTCAAAAATGTTTGACCTTTTTTTTTCCTTTTTTTTTCTCTTTTTTCTTCTTTTTTTCCCCTCTTTTTTTCTATTTTTTTCCCTTTTTTTCCTTTCCTTTTTAATCTCGACATTCCGACTTTTTTCCCGACATTTCGACTTTTTCCTCAAGATTGTGCTTCAACATTAATCTTGACATTTTGACTTTTTTCTCGACATTTTGACTTTTTTCAACATTTCAACTTTTTCTTGAAATTTTGACTTTTTTCTCGACATTTCAATTTTTTTCTCAAAGTGCATAATGAAAAAAAAAATCCTCCCCCAGTTCTAACTAATATAGAAACATGCAGCACGTGTTGCCTTCATTCTAAGGCTTATACAAGACTTTTCATTTTTTGCGGCTCCAGACATATTTGTTTTTTGTGTTTTTGGTCCAATATGGCTCAACATTTTGGGTTGCCGACCGCTGCACTAGATTATTCAGGGGCCACATCTGCAAAAGGACTGTATGGAGGAGGCCACAGTGCGTGCGCGCACAAAGCGCGCAGGCGGAAAATTTGGTGGTTTTCAAAATGTATTTTGCACTCAAAGACGAAGATTTATGTATATTATATATATATATATATATATATATATATATATATATATATATATATATACACACACTACATTTGTGCACAGGAATGACAAGGAGAATATATCTGTCTAGTTTACATATGAATTATGTATTAATTGTCTCCAGATGTAGTCATTGTGAATGTTAAATATTCAGATATTTTAAATGCAAGTTCATTTTGAAACCATGCATTGTGCAAACTTAATGAAGTTGATATTGACCTACTTTTAATAAAACACGCCATAATGACAAAGCACCACTTTCCACCAAGATTTCCTTATTTGAATATTATATTAAGCATTTTAGTCCATATTAGCCAGTTTGATGTTATAAATAAGCAACCAAAATATTAACCATAAGCTCCTTTATTTATGACACATCGGTGCATAATATCAGCAAAACAAAACAATTGTGTGAAATTATAGGAGACTTAGAAGTTCCATCTGAAATGCAGAGTCCTCATTTAGAGATTCAAATGAAAAAAATGTCAGGCCAATCCTAGAAGCCTAATGATGTAAACAAGTCCTCGTTACAACGGAGTTAATAACAAATAATGTGACAAACATTATCATGTGCAACACTGGCAAAAAATCCAAAGTAGCAAAAAACATCTCCAACAGAGATTAACATGTACAAACACTGTCCAATAATTCATTAAACTTTAAACTTTAATTAATTAATAAAATGCGATATGTAAAGATATGTAAACATTGTTAGTTTCGCTTACTTCTAAACTTCCGGCTAGCGGAAGAGGTGATGTTAAATGCAACGATATATAAAACGATTTAATATATAGTTTCTTCATCATTTTATTTTAAAAAACATGAAGCAGTATCAAGAGGTTTACTCCGAGTAACAGATCGACGGTGGTCGCAACATCCCATCATTTTGTGGTCAAAATAACAAATAATGAAAACCTAATTTTCTCTTTAATTAAATAAAACGTTAAACCGCCCATGTTTAATTTTAAACACCAAGTTTCTGAAAGCTTAAACGTGAAAAATACCTACATCTTTGTCAAAGCAGATGTTTTTCTGCAACAATTTAGTTTAATTATTAAGCTGCCGTGTTTTGACTCTAAATGTCTCTTAAGTTTTACCGGTTTCTCGTGTGCCGGCGCCTCAGAGCAAATGACACATTGTGGGTAGTCGCTGTTTGTTGTGCAGGAAAAGACATATTTCAAAAAAGTCGGGTTATATTCACGGATATCCTCGAATCTTTATCAGCCGGCGGTGCCAAACCGGCCGGTGTCGGCCCGGCCGTTGTCGGCCCGGCCAGCGGTGGCTGATGTTGGGACTGATCAGATAAGACGGTCTTGGGCCCTCTTATGTTGCAGAACTACTTTTACCGTACCAACCCTCGCAGACCCTGAGCTCCTCTGGTACCGGCCTTTTAGAAAGACTATAGACCAGATGTCTGCAACCCAAAATGTTAAAGAGCCATATTGGACCAAAAACACAAAAAACAAATATGTCTGGAGCTGCAAAAAATTAAAAGTCTTGTATAAGCCTTAGAATGAAGACAAAAGGCGAAAGGAGAAATGTCGAGAAAAAAAGTCAAAATGTCGAGATTAAAAAGGAAAGAAAAAAAAAGGTCAAACATTTTTGAAAAAGCTCCAGGAGCCACTAGGGCGGCGCTAAAGAGCCGCATGCAGCTCTAGAGCCGCGGGTTGCCGACCCCTGTTATAGACCCACTTTTTTAGTCTTGCTTTCAATTAATATAATTCTATCTCCTATTTCAGTTTCATCTAAACTTTTTTTTATTATTTATTTATTTATTTAATGCTTATTATTTATTCATTTATTTTATTCTAATGATTACTATTATATTTTATTCTAATGATTATTATATTTTATTCTAATGATTATTATTATATTTTATTCTAATGATTATTATTATATTTTATTCTAATGATTATTATTATATTTTATTCTAATGATTATTATAATATTTTATTATGATTATTATTATATTTTATTCTAATGTTTATTATTTGATTCTAATGAGTATTATTATATTTGATTCTAATGAGTATTATTATATTTGATTCTAATGAGTATTATTATATTTGATTCTAATGAGTATTATTATATTTGATTCTAATGAGTATTATTATATTTTATTCTAATGAGTATTATTATATTTTATTCTAATGAGCATTATTATATTTTATTCTAATGATTATTATTATATTTTATTCTAATTATTATTATATTTTATTCTAATGATTATGATTATATTTTATTATGATTATATATTATTATAATGTTTATTATTATATATTATTATAATGTTTATTATTTTATTCTAATGATTATTATTATATTTTATTCTAATGATTATTATATTTTATTCTAATGTTTATTATTTTATTGTAATGATTATTATTATATTTTATTCTAATGATTATTATTATCATTTTAGATTTCATATTATATCATTGGGAGGGGGGGGGGCTTGCTTCCAGTGGGAGGGTGATGCTGGACCTCCATCCCCCCCCTGGGTGGAGGCGACCCCTGTTGACGGTGGGATGGCTGGGTCGTAAGGTGGCGTTTGTGCTCATCTTTATTATTTATTTCTAACAACTCTACATTTTAATTATCATGATGTGCGTATGTGGGGGAGTGGGGTTTGCGTGAGGGGTGGGAGCGGTTTGGGCCCTGTTGCAACTTTTTAAATTATACCATTTTTAAACATGGAAAGCACTTTGTGCTACATATACCGTATTTTCGCGACCATATGGCGCACTGTGTGGAAAGGCGCACCCTCAGTTTTGTGTGTCATTTTTGGTTTTAAAACACACATATGGCGCACCGACCCAAAAGGCGCCGTCTACGGGGACGGACCTGCACACACACGCGCTGCAGAACACACACGCGCTAAAAATACAGCGGAAGCAAAACTTTGTTTGATATTTTATTTCACTTTTCACATCAATCAAACCCTTCAAAAGGTTCATATTCTGTTTCTGCATTAAAGAATTTTAAAAAACCACCGGGTTGCTGCACATAAACCTGTCTCAGCCACTGATCATCTCCTCATCCATCCAGCCCTTCATTTCACTCTGGCTGGAAAAGTCTCTTTAGGGAACGCTTTTCTTTTAAAAATCCCGACCGCGGCGGTCCCGGGTCCCGCTCCCCGTCTGCTCCCTCGCGCTGGACCGGGTCCGCTCCCCGTCTGCTCCCTCGCGCTGGACCGGGTCCGCTCCCCGTCTGCTTCCTCGCGCTGGACCGGGTCCGCTCCCCGTCTGCTCCCTCGCGCTGGACCGGGTCCCGGGTCCCGGTCCGCCCCCCCCCGCGCTGGTAGCGCGGCGGTCCCGGGTCCCGGGACCCGGGACCCTCGCGCTAGACCCCCTCACACACGCGCTGTCGGGGAGCCGGTACCGGGGTTTGTATCCGACTGAGCTCCGTTAATTCAGCTGCGCCAGTCCGAATTTCCAAACCTGTCTCAGCTTGTTGATCATCATCCCTTCATGCAGCCCCCTCTTTTCATTCGTCCTTATAATGACTCCGGCTGGAAACGTCTTATGTAAAGTTTTTCTTTTAAAAATCACCATACAGTTTCTGTCCATCAGCTGCGCCAGGCCAGCACCACATAAACCAGTAAGTGTGTGTCGCGCCGCGCCGCGAACACACCCGCGCATGTCGGGATCCGGTACCGGGTTTGTAACCGACAGATTTGGCTGCAAATTTCGGAGGGTGAAGCTGATCCAACCTAAGACGTACCCCAGAAATCTCTGCTCCCAAAGCGGCCAGGAACCAGGTCGATCGGACCGCTTTGGGAACCAGGAAGTCGGCTGCAGCAGCGCGCATCACCGCGCTGCTCCAGCCGCTGCTTTAGAACACTCACACACAAGAACACTCACACACAAGTGTGCTTATTTAAATAGAGCGGAGCAAAACTTAGTTTGATTGTATTTTATTTCACTTTACACATCAAGCAAATCCTTAAAAGTCTTCATCATCTGTTTCGCATTAATCAGCTCAGTGGAGTCTCATTCACGTCGTAACTCACGGGGGCTTCACCCGCCCCCTTCTCCCTTTACCGTTCTCATGGTGGCCGGCCTGACATTACCGTAATTCAGGTAATAGACACGGCGCACCGTTTCTTAAGGCGCCCGGCACATTAAAGAAAAAAAAAAAAAAAAAAAGTTGCGCCTTATGGTCGCGAAAATACGGTAATGTATGAAAAGTGCTTTATAAATAAAGTTTGATAGAATGACTGACTGTCTGGAACACTTTTTCTTTTAACCCATTGCTCAAATTTGAAAATAAACATATCTCTGATCTGATGTGTGAACGACGAGGGCCGACATGAGAATAGTGGACAGGTTGGTTGTTATTTTGCTGTTGCTTCGTTACGGCCGACAGTAACTGGTTTTGAGTAATAAAACGCCTGTTTGATCACTGCAAAAACTCAAAATCTTAACAGGAATATTTGTCTTATTTCTAGTTAAAATGTCTCATTTTTAGTAAAAAAAAAAAAAATCTCATTACACTTAAAACAAGACTCATCACTGGAAAAAACAACAATTTTCACCTGTTTTCAGTGGAACAAGATTTTTTTGCTTTTAATGAGATGATCAATCAGATTTTTCTACTTATTTCAAATGAAAATTTACTACGAACATGTGAAAATTGTAAAATAAGTTATTTTTTTGGTAATGACTCTTGTTTTACTGTAAGTGTAATGAGATTTTTTGACAAAAAATGAGACATTTTAACTAGAAATACGTTTTTGAGTTTTTGCAGTGAGACCAACCGCTTGTCGTCTTTTAATGTCCAGTTGGAAGCTACTTTAATTTTGTGCATTTATATTTTTCCCCAAAATTATTTAGCGACCCCCCCCCCGGAAATCATCTCGTGACCCCAAAGGTGAGAATGGCTGATCTAGAGTACTTTGTCTTGTCTGCAACCTTTTGGTTTCTGGTCCTGAACGGCTGCTCCCTCCGTCCAGTGTGCCTCTTCAGAAACGGGCGGTGCAGGTTTGTGCTCCAGGAGGATGCGTTTCTGGGTGGAGACGAGGACGAGGAGGCTGGAGAACTCCATCCTCATCCAGGAGGTTCAAGGTGACATTAAGGCCCAGTCCCAATCCCCACCTAGTCCTACTTTTCAGTCCTACCCCTAAATTTTGCGCGTTCCCGTGAGGGTAACGGTGTCCCAATTCCTCTTTGCATCTAGGGGGAGTGAAGAAAACTAGTGTAGTGGCTATGATTCTGTCCCTTCACAGCTAGGGATTTCAGATGCTGACTAGATGATCTAGAGCCAGAAAAATTTTCCCAGAATGCTTTTCGTCGTCATTTGCGGACTGAATCAAAAAAAAAAAAACTATGGCGGACATTTCTTATTTTTTAGTGAATAAAATCAATATTTTGAGTTAGTTTCGCATAAAAATGCATTTTGATTACATTTCTAGCGAGAAATATATATTTTACTTTCATAATATTCACTCAGTGAATGTACATAATCACTCGTTTGCTCGTTGTTGCAAAGTCTTTTTCAAACCTCGCCAGAATAAAGGCTGATTTATGGTTCCACGTTACACCAACGCAGAGCCTACGCCGTAGGTTACGCGGCGACGCACGCCATACGGCGTACGGCGCCGGCAGACAGTTCTCATCCGGAAGTTTTCGGGGGAGCAAATTTCTTAACAGGCGTAGCTACAACTGTTAGATTTCATCTATTAAACCAACATTTATTTTCCTAATGATTTATTTCAGCCAGCTGTAATTCTCCACAGAGCTGCAGGTTTCTCCCCGGGACGACGGTGCAGGTTGACCCGGCGATCACGTCTGTACTCGGACCGTCGGATCATCGGATCAAATTTCTTAACAGTCGTTATTTGGATAAACTGAGCCCAGGTTGGGGATCTTAACGGTTACTTTTACGCCTGAAAAAACACTAAAACTTAATAAAGTGGCATATTAACAGCGCTATAGCTGAAATTAAAACAGCTTTTAGCTCTGGGCTTCCTGATATGGTGTGACGTTTGTGCAAACGTAACTACGGAGTCGCTTACGTACCCGAACGTAAACCACGCAGTGACGTAGCAGCTGATTTTAGGGGTGGTGCTGAAAAGTAGGAGTAGAGGGAGTATTGGGACAGACCTGGGAAGATTCAAGTGCCCTAAAATCTGGGGCTTCTTTTTTAGGGGTAGTGGTAGAAAGTAGGGGGTGTATTGGGATTGGCCCCAAACGTCTCCCTGACGGAGCCTTTGGGGTGTAATTATCCATCCTGGAGTTCTTCCTCGCCTCAGATTCCCACAGAAAACACCTTAAACCCCGAGGAGGATTGTTGCATCGAGCACACGCACCGCTGTGATGACCTACTTCATGCAGCACCAATCTACCAATATCAATTATTTACTGAGAGAGGGTTTTCTTAAACCTTGTGCTGTCTTTGGGTCAAGGGAGGAGGAAGGGAGAAAAGATGGAAAGAAGGAAGGAAGTAGGAAAGGGAGTAAGGAAAGGAGAAAAGATGGAAGGGAGGAAAGAAGGAAGGAAGGAAAGAAGGAAGGAAAGGAGAAAAGAAGGAATGAAGGAAGAAAGGAGAAAAGAAGGAAAGAGGGAAGGAAGTAGGAAAGGGAGTAAGGAAGGAAGGAAGGAAGAAAGGAGAAAAGAAGGAAAGAAGTAGGAAAGGGAGTAAGGAAGGGAAAAAAGATGGAAAGAAGGGAGAAAGGAGAAAAGAAGGAAGGAAGGAAGGAAGGAAGGAAGGAAGGAAGGAAGGAAGAAAGGGAGTAAAGAAGGGAGTAAGGAAGGAAGGAGGAAAGGAAGGAAGGAAGAAAGGAGAAAAGAAGGAAGGGAGTAAAGAAGGAAGGAAGGAAGGAAGGAAGGAAGGAAGGAAGGAAGGAAGGAAGGAAGGAAGGAAGGAAGGAAGGAAGGAAGGAAGGAAGGAAGGAAGGAAGGAAGGAAGGAAGGAAGGAAGGAAGGAAGGAAGGAAGGAAGGAGAAAAGAAGGAAAGAAGTAGGAAAGGGAGTAAGTAAAGGAGAAAAGATGGAAGGAAAGAAAGAAGGAAGTAAGGAAGAAAGGAGAAAAGAAGGAAGGAAGTAGGAAAGGGAGTAAGGAAAGGAGAAACGATGGAAGGAACGAAGGAAGGATTGGGTCATTTTGACCCAAACACAGCACGAGGGTTAAAAGCCTCCACGGTGTCAGTTTCTCCTCACCGCCCCACTCGCTCGGCCGAGATCGGCCTTGAACCAACGAAGCTGTCGAGCGGCGGAGCTGCTCTAATGAGTCAGAGCTTTTTTCTTCCTGGAACAAACGTCATGACGAGCAGAAACGACTCTTTGTGGCGAAGACGCGCTGAGGTCAGCAAAACCCAGGGTCGGCTGCTGAACCTCAGAGAGAAAGCAGAAGCACGACGTCCACGCTTCCTCTTGACGCCTCGCTGCACTTTCACGTCCTCAAGACACTCAGTTCACGTCAAAATTCAATTCCAGGATCTCGATTTAGGCGTCTTTCACCAATCTTGACCGATGTCTCGCAGCAGGAACCTGAAGCTAGATTTATTTATATTATTCCTCAGAGGATCAACACAAACCTGCTGATATTGAAACTGGGTTCTTTGTGACTGAAGCGACGAAGCAATCCCACACCCACTGTGTTTCAGTCAGTACTCGAGTTGTAAAAAAAAAAAATCAGGGGGGATGGTGGATTTTATCATATGGGGACAGGTAATTGTGCTGATTACAAATAATATAATATATTACCAATAATAGCAGTGACCAAAACACCTGCAGAAATACTGCAGGAATGACATAGCAGCAGTTAAATGCAGCCTTCTGTAAGCTTTAAATATCCACTGGGCTTACATCAAATACATCAAAACACAACAATAAAAAACACTTTTCTGAACTTATCAATATGACTCTGTCCTTCACAGGATAAGTAACATGGATCACTGCAAAAACTCACAATCTTAACAAGAATATTTGTCTTATTTCTAGTTAAAATGTCTCATTTTAGTAAAAACATCTCATTACACTTAAAACAAGACTCATCACTGGAAAAAACAACAATTTTCACCGGTTTCAAGTAGATTTTCACTTGAAATAAGTAGAAAAATCTGCCAGTGGAACAAGATTGTTTTGCTTGTAATAAGAAGATAAATCTTGTTCCACTGGCAGATTTTTCTACTTATTTCAAGTGAAAATTTACTTGAAAAGGTGAAAATAGTCAAATAAGTTATTTTTCTGGTGATGACTCTAAATGTTGAAATAGCAGTAAAACCACATTCATTGATGAAATGACATAAGGGATGGAAAGGAGGGATGGAGGTTTTACAGGGGGGATGATTTGGACCGTTTTTATTTCAGGGGGGATTCCATCCCCCCCCTTTTTTGTGGTCTCGGTCTCGTGATCAGCAGTTCTTCCTCTTGTTAATGTACAGTTTTGTAAACTATTTGTATTTTGCATCTTATTTAATGTTTTGCTACATCTGCATGTGTCTGTATTTAATTACAGTTTTGTGTTTATAACGGCCTTGTTTGAGTAAATATATGAATAATATTTGCACATTGTTGTGATTGATTAAGCATCAGGTTTATTTCAGTGATGCTGATATACGGTGTAATCTGATTACTGTAATGGTAAATAATAGTGTTGTCCGGCCCAATCACGGCATTTTCAAAACATCGGTATCGGCCAAAAATGTATTGGGAAATACCTACTTATTAATGTTCTTAATATATATTAAATCGTTTTATATATCGTTGCATTTAACGTCATTTCCGGCCGGCGAAGTAAGTGAAACTAACATGGTTTACATGTTTGAATTGTGAAATGTTATAAATGTTCATGTTCATTAAGCTGCTGATATTCATTCATTCAGAATTTTGCACTAAGGTTAAGCTAAAAAGTATTTTAATTTTCTTGTGTTTGTGAGTTTGACTGGACGTCATTCAACGACCTCTTTTGAAGTTACTTTTATTTATTTTTGTTATTGCACTATTCTGCACTTTTTATTTTAGTTTACAATTTCATGTTTTTACATTTTGTGGCACCAGAGCTTTAATATGTAAGCTTTGTTGAAATAAATGTCCATGTTTTTCTCCAATGGACAATAAAAGAAACTTTTTTTTTTTAATTTATTGCCAAAATGTATCTGATCGGGAAAAAGTATCGGAAATGTATCGTGAGCCAAAAAAGTGATCGGATCAGGAAAAATCGGGATCGGCAGAAACTCAAACTCAAGTGATCGGGAATTAAAAAATCCTGATCGAGACAACCCTATAAATAATGTAATTTCAATCTTTAATATTAAAAATTCAGGTTTCATCTCTAAATTAAGTCAAATTTAAATCAGAAACATTTCCTATTCCTTCCTTTTCTGAGGTGTAGGGTGTTGGAGCTGGTTATTCTGCTAGAGGACTTTGGGACTAGTTAGTAGTCGTGTCAATCCTTAAAAGCACTGGAGTCAATCCTCCAATAGTGTAGAAATAGCGGTAGTGCAGTCGCCACACAGATCTGATCTCACTGATGGAAACATTTCTAGTGAGTTCAACATCATCATCCACTTCTCTGTTATTGATCTGCAGTTGAAAACAAGCTCATATGGAAACTAGAACCAGGATGATGGAATACAATCACGCAGGATCAGGACATAACTAGGTTTGTTTTTGGTGTCGGCCTTGAACTAAACTAGTCCTGGTCTCGGTTTAGATCAGAGGTCGGCAAAATGTTTTAGAGCCATATTGGACCAAAAACACAAAAAACTAATATTTCTGGAGCCGCAAAAAATGAAAAGTCTTGTATCAGCCTTAGAATGAAGACAACACATGCTGCATGTATCTTTATTAGTTAGAACTGGGGGAAGATGTTTTTTTCATTATGCACTTGGAGAAAAAAGTCAAAATGTTGAGAAATTAGTCGAAATGTTGAGAAAAAAGTCTAAATGTCGAGGAAATAGTCAAAATTTCATGACAAAAGTCAAAATGACGAGCAAAAAGTTGATATTTCGAGAAAAAAAGTCGAAATGTCAAGATTAATGTTGAAGTACAATCTTGAGAAAAAAGTCGAAATGTCGAGATTAAAAAGGAAAGGAAAAAGAAAGAAAAAGAGAAAAAAAGTAAAAAGAAGAAAAAAGAAAAAAAGGAAAAGAAAAAAAATAAAAAGAGAAAAAAGAAATAAAAGGAAAAAAAGAAAAAGGGAAGAAAAAAAGAGAAAAAAAGGAAAAAGAGAAGAAAAAAGAAAAGAAAAAAAAAGAAAAAAAGAAATAAAAAGAAAAAAAGGAAAACAAAGAAAAAAGAAGGGGAAAAAAAGGAAAAAAACGAAGAAAAAAAGGTCAAACATTTTTGAAAAAGCTCCAGGAGCCACTAGGGCGGCGCTAAAGAGGGTTTAGGCGGTCTCTTGACTACAAGTCTACTGCAGGAATCCAGGGATTCTGGCTAATGTCGTTTTCCTCTCCAAAGTTTTGGAAAGGAACATTGTTTAATTTTTGGCACGATGATGATGTTTCGTAACGATGATTTAAGATCTGTTGAATTCACACTGATGGAGTCTTTGAAGTTCAAATGTCGATTGATTTTTCAGGTGAAGTTTTAAGATAGAAAAACACCTGGGGGCTAATAATTACCCCATTTTGTGTAAAGAAAGATGTAAGAAGAATTGATGTAAATAGGAGCCTTAACGTACATGGATGTTTTATACGTCATCCTTTAGCAACTGATTAACACAAGAGAGCTTAACGGACCCAAGATTGGCCTATGGATCGATTTATTGACGAGAAAGAGACTTTAACAGGCGCTGGACTTTGAATTTAGAAATGTCTTTAACCTGAACTCAAGAATGCTAAACGAGTCTCTGATCTTAAATAATGTAAGACGGGTGCAGGTCTTGTGCAGGACTTACGAAAGGGGAGTAGGGGTCTCCGGTGTCGGTGATGCCTCCCGCCATGGTGCTCCGCTGCAGGAAAACACACAAGGGTCAATGACACATAAGGATTTTCAACAGGTCCATTTTAAAGTAATAAAAAAAGAATATCTATTGCAGTATTTCAAACATTAAGAATGTTGTGTACACATAAATTCGTATAAAAATTTTAAATTAAGTGATTTCAGAGTTTTTTTGTGAAGATGAATTGACACTAGTAATGTAAAAGTGCACTTCGAGAAAAAAAGTCAAAATGTTGAGAAATTAGTCGAAATGTTGAGGAAATAGTCAAAATTTCATGAAAAAAGTTGAAATGTCGAGAAAAAAGTCGAAATGACGAGCAAAAAGTTGATAATTCGAGAAAAAAGTTGAAATGTCAAGATTAAAAAGGAAAGGAAAAGGAAGAAAAAAGTAAAAAGAAGAAAAAAGAAAAAAGGAAAAGAAAAGAAATAAAGAAATAAAAAGAGAAAAAAAGAAAAAAAAAAAACTTTTATTAGTAAAAGTAATGTGGTGCAACCATGATTCATATTAAAACAAATTAATTTCCTTAACATCTTGACATCTTTTTTTACAAGTTTTCAGTATTATACAAAAATGATTGTTTTTTTTAATGGTCGCGTCACATGATATTTCATAAAATGGACGTAATCAGTCAAACTTTCTTTGTATATTATGATGGAAATATAAATACAAATGTGTTGCAATCTTACACACTACAAGATACTTGGAAATCATGCCAGATAGAAGAAGATTGATTTAAAAACATTTAAAGTGATCAAACTTAGAGTTTACATTTGGAGTTTTCAAAACCAGAGTCCTGGTCGGACGGTTGCACCACGTTACATTTTGACGCTTCAAACGACAACAAAATCCCAAATAACTAGTATTTTTTGTAAAACTCAAGTGAGTCCATATGTGGGACAGGTAGGAATATATCTGGTATTTTTATATCTTTTAAACCTTTTTTGAATAAAAAAAAGTCTGTTTTTCAGAAAATATAGGCGTCACGTCATTGACCCATAAACAAACATGTAAAACCACTCTGTCACCACCCTGACCCTAACTATGATTCTGGGATTCTCAACCATGTAAAGTTCACTAAAACCAGTTTATTGGACGGGTGGGAGTGGTGTTTGTTCGTTCATTATTCATTTCTTCACAATTTAACTATTATTTCCTATTCTATTTGCTTTTTATTTGAAGTTTTCATGTGAGTCAATGTGTATGTATATACTATGTATCTATATTTTTCGTATAGCTACTAGGAATGGGTGATATTTCACCGTTCACGATAAACCGTAAAAAAAAATTTGTGTAAAACTGATTTATGGTTCTGTGTTAAATCCACGCACAAACGTATGTGAAAGAAAGAAAGAAAGAAAGAAAGAAAGAAAGAAAGAAAGAAAGAAAGAAAGAAAGAAAGAAAGAAAGAAAGAAAGAAAGAAAGAAAGAAAGAAAGAAAGAAAGAAAGAAAGAAAGAAAGAAAGAAAGAAAGAAAGAAAGAAAGAAAGAAAGAAAGAAAGAAAGAAAGAAAGAAAGAAAGAAAGAAAGAAAGAAAGAAAGAAAGAAAGGAGTTGAATTGGAATTTTTTTATCGTCATTTTTATCGTTATCAGGATAAATGCCAGAAATTATTGTGATACATTTTTTAGTCCGTACCGCCCATCCCTAATAGCTAATATATGTACAGTGGATATAAAAAGTCTTGCTGTCATTTTTTTACATGACAAAAACCTGGCATTTGAACAGGGGTGTGTAGATTTTTATATTCACCGTACATATGAATATACCGGTGTGTTTATGTTTAACAGGAAAAATGTCAATTGTAATTCAGCGACTAAAATTGTCTTATGTTCTTTTTCAATAAAAACATGATTAAAAACAAAAATAAAACCAGCAAACATAATACAAATACTTCCAATAATAATGATAAACGATGTATGAGCTGAGTTTAGAGCCAACTGTCACTGCTCAGGTCCATTTAAATAAAGTTTATTTATTAATAACATCAGCCAGGAATTGTAACGTTGAACATTATTGTGGGTTAAAAGTAGGTTTGATGAGTCGTATAAAAGACGTTTAGAGACTTGGTTTATTATAAAACAATGCAAATCATGTTTAAAGCAAAAAATAAAACACTACCAGACAGTGTGCAGAGGTTTTTCACAGCGTCTGAGAGTAAATATGAGTCAAGAGATGGATGCAGATTTTTGTTATCAAAAGAAGTTAAAAGAAGATGTATTTCTTTTAAAGGGGTCCAGCTGTGGAATAGTGTTGATCTCAAACTTAAGCAATGTACTTCCTTTATGTTCAAAAAATCATTGTGTATTTATATTTGGGAGTTATGGCTGAAAAAAAGGGGAAAAGAGATATGTATGTGTGTTTATATGCATCTATGTGTGTACATGTATGTATGCAAGTGAATGTACAGTATATGTATATATTATGTTTGTTTTTTGCTCTTTTTTTTTCTTCACACTTGACACCATGTATCGTGTATTAGGCTTTAGCATTAATAAACTCTGCTTCTGCCTGAGCCTTTTTCAGTCAAATTGTAAAAAAAACTGTCTCTTCCTTGTTGCCTTGAAAGGTATATATGACTGTCTCAGAAAATTAGAATATTGTGATTTTCTGTAATGCAATTACAAAAACAAGAATGTCATAAATTCTGTATTCATTACAAATCAACTGAAATATTGCAAGCCTCTAATATTTTAATATTGCTGATCATGGCTTACAGCTTAAGAAAACTCAAATATCCTATCTAAAAAAATGAGAATATTCTGGGAATCTTAATCTTAAACTGTAAACCCTAATCAGCAATATTAAAATAATAAAAGGTTTGCAATATTTCAGTTGATTTGTAATGAATCCAGAATGTATGACATTTTTGTTTTTTTAAATTGCATTACCGAAAATAAAGGACTTTATCACAATATTCTAATTTTCTGAGACTAACTAAACTATAAAACACTCTGCTCGGATTTAACCTCATGCCAGCTGGGAACACCTGTACCAAAACACAGCTCACCTGTACTGGTAAACACAGCTCACCTGTACTGGTAAACACAGCTCACCTGAGCGGCTAGGCGGCTAGGCTAGCAGTCCGGTACCGGCCACCTGAACAAACGCGGTCCGTTTCCTCGTCCGGGAGAAAGAAAGAAGAAAGAGAAGAGTCCAGGACGCAGATACGTGTAGCATTTCCCGCAGAACCCGCGACCTGAACACTAGCAGAGACCATGGATCTATGGCAGAGACTAACCAGCTGACCAGCTGATCACGTGACCTGAACACGTGGAACACTCACGGTTCCGGTGCACACTTTCAGAATAAAAGCATACGAACCTTCATTTTGCGGAGCTTTTATTTCCATATAAAAAATTATAATTAAATATATATCATATATATGTATACATGTATATATTTATATATATATATATGTATATATATATATATATATATATATATATATATATATATATATATATATATATATATATATATATATATATATATATATATATATATATATATATATATATATTGCACAGCTTTTATTTCTATATGAACATTTTTTTAAGTATATATTTAAATATATTGTATTTATATAGACGCCATATTTATATATATACTGTATATATGTGAAATTAAAAGAAATGTATATATATATATATATATATATATATATATATATATATATATATATATATATATATATATAACGTTATATATATATAAGTTTTTTTATTATTTTTTTTAAGAAAGAACGGTAAGAATAATTGTGAGATACATTTTTATAATAATTTATTGATAAGATCAATACTTATTTAATATGTATGGCTATATATAAAAACTGTAAAGAAAATGAATTGTGCAAAAAAAGAACATCAGTCTCACATTTACTTTGGGTGATTACTAATCTGCCAGATCCCTAATGCACACCGAAATGTCCCTGTGCAGGAGACCAAACCCAGGAACACCCACAGATACAGTGCCTTGCGAAAGTATTTGGCCCCCTTGAACTTTGTGACCTTTTGCCACATTTTAGGCTTCAAACATAAAGATATAAAACTGCAATTTTTTGTGAAGAATCAACAACAAGTGGGACACAATCATGAAGTGGAACGAAAAATATTGGAAATTTCAAACCTTTTTAACAAATAAAAAACTGAAAAAGTGGGCGTGCAAAATTATTCACCCCCTTTACTTTCAGTGCAGCAAACTGTGTCCAGAAGTTCAGTGAGGATCCCTGAATGATCCAGTGTTGACCTAAATGACTAATGATGATAAATGGAATCCACCTGTGTGTAATCACGTCTCCGTATAAATGCACCTGCACTGTGATCGTCTCAGAGGTCCGTTTAAAGGTGACCTATTATGGCATTTAATGTATATTTTAAACAGGCCTTGAATGTCTTAAAAACAATCTAAAGCTTGTTTTTTCTACATAAATCATAAATCCAGCCTGTGGGCCCTGTCACTAGTTTTACCGCTTCTATCCTCTTTTTCTGCGCCTCATTTTTAGGGAAGGGGAGGGGTATGATAATGAGGCTCTGTGCTGATTGGCTCCCTGAATGACGTGTAGCAGGGGAGGAGAATAAACCTCGCTCCGCCAGAGCAGCCCGAGCCTGTAAATTATCACAACACTGAATTTTCACAAATGGAAACTTTATTGTTAAAAAAATAAAATATGAGTTGTATATAAATAACATTTATGCACTATTTAAGCCGGATCTGCCCGGCGGATGCTGAACGCTGGTCCCGGAGCCACGCCGGGCGCCCGGGAGCAGCGCTGCTGGAGCCGCGCGCATCACCGCGGCTTTAACCGGGAAATATGACCGGTTCCAGCCGGCCGGGACCGCAGGAACCGGCCTGGACTGGTAGCAGGGACTCCCAGGGACCGACCAGCGGAATTTCAGCCGGATCTGCCCGGCGGATGCTGCGCGACGGGCGCCGCAACTCCACGGCGGGCGCACAGATCGGCTCCGGAGCGCATCCGCGGCGCATCGTCGGTTACAGGGGATCAAACCGACAGATTTGCCTGAAAATCTCGGAGGGTGAAGCTGGTCCAGCCTGGGACAGATCCCCGAGGACCCAGCTCCCAAACCACCCGGGAACCTGGATGATTTAACCCGGATCCGCGGTGCCGCGTCCGACTGGCTGAAGGACGGACCGCTCCAGCAGCGGAGAGAGCTGGTTGTGGGCGTGGTTTCAGCAGCAGAGGCTGAACCTTTGGAAATCTGCTCCCGTCGTGACGTCACGACGGGAGCAGATTCTAATCGGCTCAAAAAAAGGTCACGTGACACTGGGGGACTCTGTAAGGCCGGGGTCAGAGACTTTGCAGAATTTCATGGTATTTTGTCTCCCCTGTGCTGGAAGGGTGAGGGGAGACCACTTTATATATGTTAAAACAAGAAAAAACGTGTTTTTCATAATAGGTCCCCTTTAAAGAGCAAAGAGCATCATGAAGAACAAGGAAAACACCAGTGTTGGACCACACCCAGTGATCATATGGACTGTTATAAATGTATATGAACAATTTCAAGATTATGAAGACCAGTAAAGCCAGACTTTGGCCCTTCTTCCTGAAGTCAGAGTTTTATGACCCCCTGCTGCTAACTTCTGGTCATCTCGGCCTGGCTCGAGATAGTCAGTTTATGACCCCCACTGCATGGCCCCAGATCAAAGCAGGACAGCGAAAACCCCGGAGCCCCCCAGGAAACCAGGTTCCTGCCAGGCCTCAAAGGGGGGTACTGCCTCTTTGAACAGACCCAAAACCTATAAATACCAGCAACCCCAAAAGACTCGCTCTCTTCTCTTCTCTTCAGCCAACGAGCCGGGACGCGCTTTGCTGTCCAGCAGCTTTTTAAGAGCAGTGGGGGGGGGTTTCAAGGAGCCGTCGAGGCCCGCACTGGCCGGGCGCAAGGTCCGATCCCAGAGCGCTGCGCTCTGGACTCTCTTCCTGTCTTAACTCCTTTCTTTTTTCTCCGAGCCGTGTCCTCCATTCAGGACGACCGCTCCGGGAGCCAAAACCCGCCAGGAGCTCCAGCCTTTGGACCGCAAGGCCCTCCAGCAGCCCGGCGACACAACACGGGACGAGCCGACGTTCCGAAGGGAGGAACCGGCCCCCCGTGCGCCGCGAGGAGGCGTGTTGAGGACGCGGTCAGGACCAGTGGGAGCGATAGAGAGGTTGCTCCAGCCACTGTTCACTTTTTCTTTGAAGTTAGGAGCAGGAGAGAGACTGGGCGGCCGCAGAAACTGAGGATCCCCGCCAGGAAACCCCCGGCAGGACCGCGCCCGCAGGCGACGGAGCCTGCAGCTTCAGATCCGGACTCCCGAGGACGCGTGAGCTGCGTTCTGGGCGATCAGTCATTTAGAACGGTGTAGACCTGAATTTATCGTTAATGAAATTACTGTGTGCATATTACGGTTATTTGTTCATTTGGTGGCGCCGTTTCGCCAGTTGATCACGGTTTAAAACACCGGGATTAACATCCGGTCTAAATTTGCACGTGGCTTAAAGAGGGTTTCGCCATCTTTAAATACCACGGGAGCCCCGGCTTCTTTAAAAAACGCAGCCACGTTTGAACTGTAGAGGTTCTTTATCATCTTTGTTATTACTTTGATTCTTTTTTTCATTCCATGCATTTAACTTTCATTTCATTTTTATTGATGTTTTTCTAGTTAATTAATGGTTTTATAATAATGTAGTGCGCCATCAGGATTTATTTGGGTATTTATTTAAATCTGCTTTGATACCCGTATGTAAATAAATTCTGATTGATTTTTAATGAGTGGTTTCTGTTGTTTCATGCAATTTGGTCACATTCTGATTGTTTGAGCAGAGCCAGTGCTCGAATCTCACCCTTCAATTATATTATACTATACTTAAACCTTAATCATCTGAGACTGATTTTCTGCTGTTAAGTTATCATTTTTCCCTGGATTAAGGCCCCGGGGTGGTGCCCCATACGAGAATTGTTATCATTTTGATAATTCAATTTGATAAATAGTCGACTTTATTAATTATTACTAATTATTAATAAAATTATTAATAGCCTTCGATAACTGATCAGCTTAGCTACCTGTGTGGCACAACACCAGGCAGGTCCCAGATACTGTTGTGGAGAAGTTTAAAGCTGGATTTGGATGCAAAAAGATTTCCCAAGCTTTAAACATCCCAAGGAGGACTGTGCAAGTGATAATATTGAAATGGAAGGAGTATCAGACCACTGCAAATCTACCAAGACCTGGCCGTCCCTCTACACTTTCAGCTCATACAAGGAGAAGACTGATCAGAGATGCAGCCAAGAGGCCCATGACCACTCTGGATGAACTGCAGAGGTCAGAGGTCAGGGGTCACCTACAGGTGAGGTGGGAGACTCTGTCCATACAACAACAATCAGTCGTATACTGCACAATTCTGGCCTTTATGGAAGAGTGGCAAGAAGAAAGCCATTTCTTAAAGATATCCATATAAAGTGTCGTTTAAAGTTTGCCACAAGCCACCTGGGAGACACACCAAACATGTGGAAGAAGGTGCTCTGGTCAGATCAGACCAAAATCAAAATTTTTGGCAACAATGCAAGATGTTTGGCGTAAAAGCAACAGAGCTCATCCCCCTCAACACACCATCCCCACTGTCAAACATGGTGGTGGCAGCATCATGGTTTGGGCCTGCTTTTCTTCAGCAGGGACAGGGAAGATGGTTAACATTGATGGGAAGATGGATGGAGCCAAATACAGGACCATTCTGGAAGAAAACCTGATGGAGTCTGCAAAAGACCTGAGACTGGGACGGAGATTTGTCTTCCAACAAGACAATGATCCAAAACATAAAGCAAAATCTACAATGGAATGGTTCACAATAAAACATATCCAGGTGTTAGAATGGCTAAGTCAAAGTCCAGACCTGAATCCAATCGAGAATTTGTGGAAAGAACTGAAAACTGCTGTTCACAAACGCTAAGAAGCGTCACATCTAAAAGAAACTAGCTACTATAAAACTAACTCCACCCACAACCCATCCAACCTCACTGAGCTCAAGCTGTTTTGCAAGGAGGAATGGGCAAAGATTTCAGTCTCTCGATGAGCAAAACTGATAGAGACAAACCCCAGGTGACTTACAGCTGTAATCGCAGCAAAAGGTGGCGCTACAAAGTATTAACTTAAGGGGGATGAATAATTTTGCACGCCCAATTTTTCAGTTTTTTATTTGTTAAAAAAGTTTGAAATATCCAATAAATTTCGTTCCACTTCATGATTGTGTCCCACGTGTTGTTGATTCTTCCCAAAAACTTCAGTTTTATATCTTTATGTTTGAAGCCTGAAATGTGGCAAAAGGTCACAAAGTTCAAGGGGGCCAAATACTTTCGCAAGGCACTGTAGATAGATAGATAGATAGATAGATAGATACCTCATGTCACATTTGCATTCGGCAGTTACTTTGTTACATTATTTTTGTTACAGAGGAACTTGTTGTAGGCGCATTACTGGGTGAAGAGGACTACTGTTATCATAATTAGATAATTTTTTTTCATTTGACCTCATCACCCAGGATGAAGGATGTCTGCTGTTGTTAGAGAGAATATTTTTGTCTCCTGCTCAGATACGTCAAGATTTCTTGTTGCAGGAACCGTGACTTGTTTCTGGCTAGATAACTGAGTTAAAAGTCCCAACTTCAGACCTAAACATGCTCTGGAGCAGCACGAGGGAAGTTTTGGTGTATTGTGTTTCAGACGTGGCAGCTGCGCGGTTAGATGTTTTTAATAACGGCAGTCTGCCTGACCGACCGCAGGTAATTTAAGGTCACATCCTCCGCTCCCGCCTGATCATTTCACCCTCAAATGTTGACACGGCTGCAGCTGCAGGTCCACAACAGAAAAGTTTGGTTCGTTTGCTTTTTCAATCACTTCCCAACAAAAGCCCTGCAGCACAGAAGCTTATTTACTCTTTGACCAAGCAATTAAAAGGATTTCATGAACAAAGACGCTTCTTTACGCTTTGACAGAGCAATTAAAGAGATGAATCGATCTGTCATTTGCACTTTTGTGTTGCTGCATTGGTGTTTGCAGCTTTACTGTTTAAAAGGGTTTACTGAGATGGGGCTGAAGGCAACGAGCCATGGCACCTCTAAGGATTCTTGCTTTTCTTGCTTTAATTGGTGAGTTATGGAGGCTTTACTATGACATTTACTGTGAATTAGATTGTGTCTGAGCGTTTCTGTGGCCCCGAGCAGGAGTTTGCAGGAATCAGACTTCAGACTGCTCCTACAAGGCGCTGCTGGAACATTTAAACCTGACAACGAATAACAGAGCTCTGCAGATAACACGGCCCGTGAAAAACTGGACCAGCTCCACGCTGGTCCAGCTCAAGATGTCTCTGTACGGCATCTTAGACGTGGTAAGTGTCTTCCGTCACTGGTTTCAGCGTCGTTTTGATCTTTTTAAAGCGTTTTTGTACTTTTAAAGTTTCCTAATGTGACGTAGTCTCTGGTTTTATACACACTTACACAAGTATCACCTTAAATTTCCAATTTTGGACTCGATTTCACACATTTCAGAAGAAAATGTCACAATTTTTACCAAATCTACTGTATTTTCCGCACTATAAGGCACCTAAAAGCCTTTCATTTTCTCAAAAACCGGCAGTGCGCCTTATAATGCAGTGCGCCTTATAATGCAGTGCGCCTTATATATGGAAACAGTTTTAAAATACGTTGTTCATTGAAGGTGCCACTTATAATGCTGAAAATACGGTTCTAGTTATTTGGGATTTTGTTGTTGTTTTAAGCGTCAAAATGTCATGTGGTGCGCCTTATAGTGCGGAAAATATGGGTAGTCTCTGGTTTTATACACACTTACACAAGTATTGCCTTAAATTTCCAATTTGGGACTCGATTTCACACATTTCAGAAGAAAATGTCACAGTTTTGACCAAATCTACCGTATTTTCTGCACTATAAGGTGCACCTAAAAGTAGGGTTGTCCCGATCAGGATTTTTTAGCTCCCGATCCGATCCCGATCACTTGAGTTTGAGTATCTGCCGATCCCGATTTTTCCCGATCCGATCACTTTTTTTGGCTCCCGATACATTTCCGATACTTTTTCCCAATCAGATACATTTTGGCAAAGAATTAAGTAAAAAAGTAAAGTAAAAAAAAGTAAAGTAAATTAAGTAAAAAACTGTATTGTCCATTCTCTCCAACATGGACATATTTTTGTTTTTTCACTGACTGCATCATTGGATCAAAACAAAGCTTATCAGCTCTGGTGCCACAAAATGTAGAAACATGAAATTGTAAACTAAAACAAAAAGTTCAGAATAGTAAAATAACAAAAATAAATCAATTTCACTTCAAAAGGAGGTAGTTTACTTACGAGGTTTAAAAGTTGAATGACATCCAGTCAAACTCACAATCAATAAGAAAATGAAAATAATAATAATAATAATAATAATACATTTTATTTATATAGCGCTTTTCTGGGCACTCAAAGACGCTTTACATTAAAACAAAACACATAATACAAATTACAATTACACAGGACAGTACAAAAGGACACAACATGAGACAGGACATTACCGGTAATCACACATTAAAAGCAGTTCTGTAAAGGTGAGTTTTGAGGTGGGATTTGAATGCTGGGAGGTCTGTACAGTCACGGATGTTTTTGGGGAGGGAGTTCCAGAGGGTGCAGCGATGGAGAAGGCCCTGTCGCCCCAGGTCCGGTGCTTGGTTCTGACTGGAAGGGACAGGAGGTTGGCGTCAGAGGAGCGGAGGCTGCGGGAGGGAGTGTAGCGGTGGAGCAGTTCGGTGAGGTAGCAGGGGGCCTGGTTGTGGAGGGCTTTGTGGGTGAGGAGAAGGATTTTGAAGTGGATCCGTTGAGAGATGGGGAGCCAGTGGAGCTTCTGGAGGACTGGGGTGATGTGGTCTCTGGAGCGGGTGTGGGTGAGCAGGCGGGCGGCAGAGTTTTGAATATATTGGAGTTTATTGAGGACCTTGGAAGTTGAACCGTAGAGGATGCTATTGCAGTAGTCGAGTCTTGAGGTGATGAAGGCGTGGATCAAGGTTTCAGCGGTAGAGAAGGAGAGTGATGGACGGAGACGGGCAATATTTTTCAGGTGGAAGAAAGCAGTCCTTGTGATGTGGTTGACATGGTGTTGGAAGGAGAGGTTACTGGTTACAAAATACATTTTGGCTTAACCGTAGTGCAGAATTCTCAACAGCATGAAATGAATAGCAGCAGATATTCATTGTGGCTGTTATAGTTTTCTGTCACTGTGTTGTGCTGATGTCACGCAGAGCGTAGGAAAATGACGTGATCGGGCCCGATCGATCGGCCACCCGATCGATCGGGACAACACTACCTAAAAGCCATTAATTTTCTCAAAAACCGGCAGTGCGCCTTATAATGCAGTGCGACTTTATATATGATCATTACGGTAATTTCTGTTACTGTAGTCTGGGGGATTGTGGGTAATGTAGTTGGTGTCGCCGAAGTAACGGCGCTAAAAACGTCAGGAATCGTCACAGACGTTCAAGTCAACAGCAGCGACGCTGACTCGCATAACGGCGACTTTGACGAGACGGAGCAAAGCTGGTTTTTATTTTGTTAATAAAGTTTGACATACGGTACTTTTCTTCTTGTTTCTTGTTGAGGCACGTTAACACAATGCCCAAAAGGGAAGACATCAGCAATGATCTTAGAGAAGAAGTTGTTGCTGCCCATGTGGGTTGAAGAATCATCTAAATCTGTCATCGGATTTTGAAAGAAAAAAGCAATGAATATTTATAAATGAAATTATGTATCTGAATGTTTTTCAACGTTAAAAAAATTCAGCCGAAAATAATTAAACTTTAAAATATTAAATCGCAAAAAGTTCAACCTCAGAAAATTCAACTGCAAAAAATAATTAAATAAAATTCAACCAAAAAAAATTCAAGTTTAAAAAATTGTCTCCTCTGCAGAGGTGTGAAAAGTATTCACATTCATTACTCAGGTAGAAGTATAGATACTAGAGTTTAACAGAAGTGGGAAGTTAAGAGTGGGAAATTCAGCACGGGAGCACCTAGCATGGAAACAAAACATGGAGACTAAACAAAGTCACTATAAAATGTGTGTGTGTGACATTGAGCTCTATCACAGCACAGCAGATATCACGACCAAGCAGAACATAAAATCAAGAATGGAGATTCTGAACTGGTCAGTAAATGCTATTGACAAGATTTTTTCTACACGGCGTGCTGGGACAAGGGAACCGGCCTGTCCAGATGGGACATTCTTGGCGGGATACACCATGGACAGTTGGAATAAATGGAAAGTGGTGTGTCTTGGGGTGTTGGATATAGAAGACGTGGAAGACGTCTATATATTCACGGGCATGACGGTGGGCCTAGTGATCCTAGGGCTTGGCGGGGTCTGGATGCTACAAAAGTTGAGAAAAGTGAGAGCTGATCAGGCAAAGCTGCTCTCTGGCCTCGCTGACATCCAGGAGAGACTGACCAGTGTATGGTCGGAGGTGTCCAAAGCTCGGGAGGAGATGAAGTCAGTACGAGCGGAGGGGGCAAAGGCTGGGGCGGCTAGAGAGCCAGAGGACAGCGACTAATCAAAATCTGCATTGACACACGCACCTCCATTGCAAAGTGGATTGCATGCAAAAACAGGCTTGGACATTAAAATAACTGAACAGTGGACACAGTAGTAAATCACAGGAACGGTGATCAGGATGAGTGGACTGGACACGTGTACAAACATACATGCTATCTGGACTGTGAAGGATGAAATTAGACAAATTGCTATGTGGTAAACTATGTATCTTACTGAATTCTGTTGTTGATGTGATCATGAATCTTACATAGAACGGGGCGGGACTTTGATAAGCGTCAGCTTCTCCCGTACCCTTTTCGTCATGTGCTGAGTATGCAGTGTATAATGTTCTGGAGATGAAATGTGTCTATATAAACATGCCGAAATAAACGAAAAAATAAAAAAATAAAATAAAATAACGGCGCTAAAAACGTCAGGAATCGTCACAGACGTTCAAGACAACAGCAGCGACGCTGACTCGCATAATGGCGACTTTGACGAGACGGAGCAAAGCTGGTTTTTATTTTGTTAATAAAGTTTGACATACGGTACTTTTCTTTTTGTTTTTTTTTTGCATTTGCTGTAGGATTTTGTAGCATTTCCTGTAGCAGCTCCATCAGGTAGATACCTAACTCAACCCCAGCCACTATAGTCAGTATTTTACCATATATTTATTTATGCGCCTTATAGTGTGGTGCGCCTTATACAGGACTGTCTCAGCAAATTAGAATATTGTGATAAAGTTCTTTATTTTCTGTAATGCAATTAAAAAAACAAAAATGTCATACATTCTGGATTCATTACAAATCAACTGAAATATTGCAAGCTTTTTACTATTTAAATATTGCTGATTATGGTTTACAGTTTAAGATTAAGATTCCCAGAATATTCTAATTTTTTGAGATAGGATATTTGAGTTTTCTTAAACTGTAAGCCATGATAGTCCTGTATATGGAAAAAGTTTTAAAATACGCCATTCATTGAAGGTGCGTCTTATAATGTGGTGCGCCTTATAGTGCGGAAAATACGGTAGTCTCTGGTTTTATTCACACTTACACAAGTATCGCCTTAAATTTCCAATTTTGGACTCATTTCACACATTTCAGAATAAAATGTCACAGTTTTTACCAGATCTACTTAATTGAAGGTCTTTAAACCCACCAGGTTTCAACTCCTCGAGTGTAATGAAGCTTCTGCATTTAATAATAGAATCAAACCTTTAATGTCAGTGAGTGAAAGCTACATAAAACTCAATTTTACCACAGAAATAAATCAGCACGTCTAAAATAGCATTACACATTACATTTGTGAAGTAAACAGGACTTATTGATGGAACCATTCAGGTAATTTTGGTTTGGAGTTTGGATGTGCATCAAATCATTTGCATGATTTTTTATGTAGACTTTAGATACCCAAACAAAGAGAACTAAGACATTAAGAGGACTCCATCAGAAATCTTCAAATAGGCCCATCCTAAAGATACCGCGTACTCTCATAAGTAAAATCTCCAGTCCTGGTGTGTTTTAAGTAGAAAAATATGTCCCCAGTACTTTCTTTATTCTTTACTGGAAGCCACTAAACAGGTGGAAGTCAAGGAAAAAACACTAATCGTATCCGTCATTGGTCCTGCAGCGTTCTAGCAGCTACAAGGAGCATTTAAAGGTAGGGTTAGTCAATTTCTGATCTGCTGATGTTTAAAACAAAACATAATTAAAATACAGAGAGCTGCCTCCTCCCTCACCCTCATCCCACCTTACGTTGAGGTTGTTGAAGTGTCAGTTACTGGAAAAAAGTCTTACTATCGCGATGACCTGAGCATTAAAAGGACTAATTAGGCTTTCTTGACTTTTATTAAGACAGCAAACATTATTGATTCACCTCTAAAAACCTTGGTAAAGTGAACTGATTTGCTTTTGTGAATACTCTAAAATATTTAGACACAGGAGTGAACAATCATACGACGGAGTATTAGGGCCAAACTAAGACAAAAAAATTACAAGAATAAAGTCATAATATTATGAGAATAAAGTCGTAAAATTACGAGAATAAAGTCGTGATATTTTGAGAATAAAGTCTTAATATTACGAGAATAAAGTCGTAATATTAAATATATAACTATTATATATATAACTTCACAAGATGCTGCTCAATATTCCTAATTTTAACACAGAGAGAAGATGCTCTTCCTGTTAGAGTTCTCATAAATTACCACTTTATTTTCATAATATTACGACTTTATTATCATAAATTACGACTTTATTCTCGATAATATTACGACTTCACTTTATTCTCGTAATGTTACGACTTTGTTCTCGTAAAATTACGACTTTATTCTATTACGACTTTATTCTCGCAACATTACGACTTTATTCTGGTAAATTTACGACTTTATTCTCATTATATTATGACTTTATTCTCGTAATTTCCATTTTTTTTGTCTTAGTTTGGCCCTAATACTCCGTCGTACAATCAGGACGGAGGGAGTCAAAGTTACTGTATAAAAACAAGGGACAGCATTTTCAAAATAAAACAGGAAGTCAGGCAAACACAAAAAAAAGAGCCCCAAAGCAAAAGAGCGTGAGTAAATCCTACCAACTAAAACCTAAAGAAGTAACAGAGCTAAGAAGGACTCAAACAAACTCGATGTAAGCAAGGAGTTGTTTGTTTTGGAGCCGTTTTTTCTGTAAATGTTTTTTGAATATTTACCCTTCGTTGGTCTTGGTTCTGCAGGACGAGAAAGCTCAAAGCGTCGTATTTCACATCTCTATCAACATGGTGAGAAACAAAACCACAATGTCCTTTTGTTGTTGTCAACACTGAACATTTAAGACATTTCCCTTTTTCTTGACACAGTTCTGGTTAAATGAATTCCTGAGGTGGAATTCCTCCGAGTTTTGCGGGATCGACAGCTTGACCCTCCCGAGATCGGCGCTCTGGATCCCAGACGTCTCCATCCACGAGGAGTAGGTGCTGTCCTGCAGAAGTGCAGCTTCTTATTCAAAAAGATGTTTAACAAAAGTTACGTCAGGTGTCTAAAACAATGTGTAAAAAATAAATCAGCTTCTGTTTCCAGAAATGAAGGAATGTAGAGGAAAGTCAGGTGCTGCAGGTGAATGCACTTGAGGAACTGATGATCAGGAGGCACGTTAACACAATGCCCAAAAGGGAAGACATCAGCAATGATTTTAGAGAAGAAGTTGTTGCTGCCCATGTGGGTTGAAGAATCATCTAAATCTGTCATCGGATTTTGAAAGAAGAAAATTATCGAATTTCTAGCAATTACCGTATTTTCTGGACTATAAGCCGCACCTGCATATAAGCCGCATCCGCTCTATTTTTGAAAAAATAATTAAAAAAAAGATACACAAGTCGCATCTATTCTATTTAAAAACAAAGATATGCAAGCCGCAGATATTTCTGTTGTTAGATTAGATATTTACTACATGTACAGAAGGATTTTGAACTGTAAATGATGTACATGTTTGTACCTAAATAGATCCTTTCCTAAGTGTCTTTTAACACGGCAGCAACTTTGCTGATTAAAACGGGACAGAACCAAGAGAAAATAACCGCTATTTATTTATCTATTTATCTGTTTGAAATCTGCTTCTACTTCTATCTGCTAAAGAAGAAGTAGCGTATTCTTCTTTGCATTTATTTTGTCTTAGTTTTGATTCTAATTCCGGTTAGAGCGCCCCGAAATGTCGAGAAAAAAGTCGCAATGTTGAGAAATAAGTCGAAATGTTGAGAAATAAGTCGAAATGTTGAGAAAAAAGTTGAAATGTCGAGAAAAAAGTCAAAATGTCGATTAATGTTGAAGTACAATCTCGAGAAAAAAGTCGAAATGTCGAGATTAAAAAGAAAAGGAAAAAGGAAGAAAAAAAGAGAAAAAAGCGGTGGAAGAAAAATCCACAGAATAGCTGCACCTTTGTATAAGCCGCATGGTTGAAAACCTATGAAAAAAGTAGCGGCTTATAGTCCAGAAAATACGGTAATATTTATGAATGAAATGATGTATCTGAATGTTTTTCAACGTTAACAAAAATTCAGCCGAAAATAATTAAATTAATGTAAATTAAAATATTTTAAAATATTAAATCGCAAAAAGTTCAACCTTAGAAAATTCAACTGCAAAAAAAAATTAAATAAAAAAAAATTCAAGTTAAAAAAATGTTATCCTCTGTTGTTGTCAGCGCGTCGGACTCCGGCAGCGTCCTGGAGGATCCGCTGGTCCACCTGAGTCCCAGCGGTCTGGTTCTGGCAAACCTGCGGCAGCGGCTGACCTTCACCTGCCAGCTCAAGCTGTACCGCTTCCCCTTCGACCGGCAGCGCTGCAGCATCACGCTGTCGTCCATGTGCTGCCAGGGTAAATGACACCGGAGCCTCTGCAGGCTCCCCGGAACGCCATCCATCCATCCTTTCTTCTGCTTAGAATAATAATAGATTTAATTCATTTAAGGCGCCTTTCAGGGCACTCAAGTACGGTGGCCGAGACCCGCCATTGCTGGAAATAAAAGTAACGCTGCAAACAGAAACAAACGCCGCTGCAAATAAAATAAACGCTGTAAAAAAAAAAGAAACGCTGCTGCAAATAAAATAAACGCTGCAAACAGAAACAAACGCCGCTGCAAATAAAATAAACGCTGCAAATATAAAGAAACCCAGCTGCAAATAAAATAAATCCTGCTGCAAATAAAATAAAAAAACGACGCAAATAAAAAAGCCACAACGGAAGTGAATTACCGGGGACTATTTTTGCCGATGCACCGGTGTTGCACATTAAAAATTACACGTAGCAACGTTGAACACTAATCTTTTCACTTATTTTCTCGTTCGTTGTTCTTCTTATTCCTCGCTCTTCTTATTTCTTCCTTTTCACTTACGTCCTCTTCGTCTTCTTCTTCTCCTCTCACGTAAAAAACACTGGTGCATCAGCAAAAATAGTCCCCGGTAATTCACTTCCGTTGTGGCTTTTTATTTGCATCGGTTTTTTTTTAATTGCAGCAGCGTTTCTTTATATTTGCAGAGTTTATTTTATTTGCAGCTGTGTTTGTTTTTATTTTCAGCGTTTATTTTATTTGCAAAGCGTTTATTTTATTTGCAGCCGCGTTTCTTTATATTTGCAGCGTTTCTTTTATTTTCAGCTGCGTTTCTTTTTATTTGCAGCGGCGTTTCTTTTATTTGCAGCGGCGTTTCTTTTATTTCCAGCTGCGTTTCTTTTTGTTTGCAGCGTTTCTTTTATTTACAGCAGCGTTTCTTTATATTTGCAGCGTTTCTTTAATTTTCAGCAATGGCGGGTCTCGGCCCCGTACTCAAGGTCACCTTTATAACATTGATTAAAAAGCACAATATGAATGCAATAAAATCAGGAATCTGTCACGAACGTAACACAAGATGGTACGACTCAAATGCACGACGTGACAGTTGTAACCTTAAAACAAGGTTTAATCCAGGCAAGGGTCGGTACACGGAAATAGCAAAGGTACACGTGAGGCAAAAAACAAGCAAGGTTGGAAAATCCAAAAAGCAATGACTACGATAAGAATGCAGATACGTGAACTGTGAAGAACGACGAACAAGACACAGAGGAGAATATATAAAAAACTGAAGTTTTTATTTTTTAAGATTTTTTGGGCTCTATTATGGGCCTTTATTGAAGTTGCAGACTGGAAGGGGGTAGAGAGAGAGAATGGGGATGACATGCAGCAAAGGTGCACAGGCCGGGATTCAAACCTGCGACCGCTGCAGGACTGTAGCCTCAGTATATGAGCCGCTGCTTAACCCACCGCACCACCGAGCGGCCCAAAATGGAAGGTTTTTTGAAGTTTTTTAATTACTTTTTTATTTATTTCAGGTTGAAATTTTTAATTTGATATCTATTCATTTATTTCCGGTTGAAGTTTTTATTTATTTATTTATTTATTTATTTATTTATTTATTTATTTATTTATTTATTTATTTATTTATTTAAGGTCTACGTTTTTCATTTACCTTTTTTTATTTATTTCAGTTTGATTTTTTAATTTTATATTTATTTATGTATTTCAGGTTGAAGTTTTTTATTTAATATTTATTTATTTATTTCAGGTTGAAGTTTTTTATATTTCTTCATTTCCTTTTTTAATCTATTTCAGGTTTAAATTTTGATTTACTTATTTTATTTATTTCAGGTTGAACTTTTTAATGTAATATTTATTTATTTCAGGTTGAAGTTTTTTATTTACTTTTTTATTTATTTCAAGTTGAATTTTTTTATTTACTTTTTTACAATTATTTCAGGTTGAAATTTTTATTTACTTTTTGTATTTATTTCAGGTGGAATTTTTTAATATAATATTAATTTATTTATTTCAGCTTGAAGTTTTTTATTTACTTTTTTTAATTTATTTCAGGTTGAAGTCTTTTTTTTTTTACTTTTTTAAATTTATTTCAGGTTTAATTTTTAATGTAATATTTATTGATGTATTTCAGGTTGAATTCTTTTTATTTCATATTTGTTTATTTATTTCAAGTTGAAGACATAGAACATGAGGGACAAAATAAAACCCAAAGCATGACAGAATCAGCAGTAGCCGAGGGGGGATTTAAAGTTTGATCAGTTTGAACAGGAGGGTTTTTAGGTGGGATTTGAACATTGATAGTGAGTCAATGTTGCTGATGTCGGGAGGGATTTGACAGGGAGCCAGTGGAGTTGTTGGAGTTTGAGAGTCGGAGAAGAGCCAGGATTTGGTTTCCTGTAAACAGACTTTGTTTCTTCATCTGCACAGACGATTATATCAAAGTAGGAACGTTCCAAAACAGCACGACTTTCTCAAACCTGCCCGACGAGTCAAAGATAAAGGAGGGAGAGTGGAGACTCGTGGCCATGGAATCGGCCGAGTTCACTATTCTCCAGAGGAATTCAACGAAAAGCATCCTCCGATACACGGTGAGGACGTCTCTGTGCAGAATCAGATGTTTCATGGATGAGGCTGTTTCTGACTAGGAATGGGCGATATTTTACCGTTCACGATATACCGCCAAAAAAATTCCCCACGGTAAGAATTTGTATCTCACGGTAAAATCGATAAATTCCCGTTGATGACGTTTTTGTGTAAAACTGATTTATGGATGGAAGGAAGGAAGGAAGGAAGGAAGGAAGGAAGGAAGGAAGGAAGGAAGGAAGGAAGGAAGGAAGGAAGGAAGGAAGGAAGGAAGGAAGGAAGGAAGGAAGGAAGGAAGGAAGGAAGAAAAGAGGAAGGGAAAAAGGAAGGAAGGAAGGAAGGAAGGAAGGAAGGAAGGAAGGAAGGAAGGAAGGAAGGAAGGAAGGAAGGAAGGAAGGAAGGAAGGAAGGAAGGAAGGAAGAAAAGAGGAAGGGAAGAAGGAAGGAAGAAAGAAAGAAAGAAAGAAAGAAAGAAAGAAAGAAAGAAAGAAAGAAAGAAAGAAAGAAAGAAAGAAAGAAAGAAAGAAAGAAAGAAAGAAAGAAAGAAAGAAAGAAAGAAAGAGAAAGAATAAATTCCCGTTGATGACGTTTTTGTTTAACAAACATGGCGGATCTGACTGACTGAGATATATTGAATTAGTATTTATTTTATCGTCATTTTTATCGTTATCGGGATAAATGCCAGAAATTATCGTGATACATTTTTTAGTCCATACCGGACTAGGACTAGGAATGGGTGATATTTTACCGTTCACGATAAACCACCAAAAAAATTCCCCTTGGTAAGAATTTGTCATCTCGCGGTAAAAAGGATAAATTCCCGTTGGTGACGTTTTTGTGTAACAAACATGGCGGAAGGCGGATCTGAGAGCGAGGAGCTCGTTGTTAAACAAGACTCCAGCTCTGGAACTGGTTTGGATTTAAAAAGAGAGACGAGGAGCAAACATTATCTATTATGTGCAGAGTCTGCAAAAACAGAAGGAAATGGTTGTTACATTTTGATATAACGTTTGACTATTACAAAAAAAAAAATTAAATGGTATTTAATTTGTGGCATGTTCCTACGGAAGAGTATTAAGGCCATGCAGGAGAAAAAATATTTGAGAGGGGAAGACTTTTTTTTATTATGCACTTCGAGAAAAAAGTCGAAATGTCAAGAAAAATGTTGAAATACAATTTCGAGAAAAATGTCGAAATGTTGAGAAAAAAGTCAAAATTTCATGAATAAAGTTGAAATGTTGAGAAAAAAGGCGAAATTTTGACTTTATTCTTGATATTGTATTTCAACATTTTTCTTGACATTTCGACTTTTTTCTCGAAATTGTACTTCAACATTAATCTCGACATTTCAACTTTTTTTCTCTACGTTTTTATATAACGTTTGACTATTACGAAAATAAATTGCAATAGTATCTAATCTATGGCATGTTCCAACCACAGGTTAATTTGCACATTTTATTTATATTAGAAGAGGTCATCACTGATAGGATTTTATTTTCAGTGAATTTTTATTTATTTGTCCTGTTTCTTTATTTATCAGGTTGTATTTTTTTCTACTTTGTGATTTTATAAGCTGAGAAAACTTGAAGGACAAGGTACTTTGAATCTGTTCTTACATTTCAAACTTGTTTCATTTGAGTCATTCCAGTTTTGCAGTACAGGTGTAACTAATTTAATTGGTTTTTAATAATTCATTTTAATTGGTGTAGTTTAGTAGTATTTAGTATCTTTTGGAGCAGTGATTTGGCTCCAAAGACTGAATGTGGTGATAGATTTATAGTTACAAAGGTGGAGTTGAATTGGTATTTTTTTTATCGTCATTTTTATCGTTATCGGGATAAATGCCAGAAATTATCGTGATACATTTTTTAGTCCAAACCGCCCATCCCTAGTGCAGATGTTTCATGGATGTTTTCATCTGTTTCTGAGCCGCCTGGATCCTTTCACAGGTCACGTTTCAGAGGAAGCCGTTTCTGTACATCATCAACTTCATCGTGCCGCTGCTGTTCCTGCTGTTCCTGGACGTGGGCTCCTTCTTCATCAGCGAGGCCCGAGGGGAGAAGCTGAGCTTCAAGGTCACCGTGCTGCTGTCCATCTTCGTCATCCTGCTGATCCTCAAGGACATCCTGCCGTCCACCGAGGACTATCTGCCCATCATGGGTAGGTGCCTCCGGACAAAGCTGTGCTTTCCCTCGCAGCGTTCTTTCTGCATCAACCCCGACGGGGGAGATGCATCGATCGATCGGCAACCGATCGGGATCGGCCGATAATTAAAATCAGTACTGCAAAATACTGCAAAATACTGCAAAATATTAAACTTCAAAAACTGCAACCGCAAATAATTAAACGTGAAAATATGAAATCGCAAAAAGTTCAACCTCAGAAAATAAAACCGCAAAAAATTCATTTAAAAAAATTTTCCGCAAAAAATTAAACTGCAGAATGTTAAACTGCAAAAAATGCAACTGCAAATAATTCAATGCTAAAATTTTAAATCGCAAAAAGTTCAACCATAGAAAATTAAACCGCAAAAAATTCAACCTCAAAAAATTCAACCGCAAATAATTCAATGTTTAAATATTAAATCACAAAAAGTTCAACCTCAGAAAATTAAACGGCAAAAAATAAACTGCAAAAAATGCAACCGCAAATAATTAATTAAAAAATTTCAACGGCAAAAAATTAACTCGTAAAAAATTAAAGCTAAAAAAATTAAACTGTAAAATATTAAACTGCAAAAAATTCTACCGCAAAAAATTCAACTGCAGAATGTTAAACTGCAAAAAATGGAACCGCAAATACCGGTAATTCAATGTTAAAATATGAAATCGCAAAAAGTTCAACCTCAGAAAATTAAACTGCAAAAAAGTCATTAAAAAAATTCAACCTCAAAAAATTCAACTGTAAAATATTAAACTGCAAAAAATTCAACCGCAAAAAATGCAACCGCAAATAATTCAATGTTTAAATATTAAATCGCAAAAAGTTCAACTGCAAAAAATTAATTAAAAGACATTCAACCTCAAAAAATTCGACAACAATAAAATTCATTTAAAAAAATTCTACCTCAAAAAATTCAAATGCAAAATGTTAAACTGCAAAAAATGCAACTGCAAATAATTCAATGTTAAACTATTAAATCACAAAAAGTTCAACCTCAGAAAATCCAACCGCAAAAAATTAATTTAGAAAAAGAATTCAACAGAATTCAAAAGAATTTCAACAACGAAGCTGATAAGATATTTGAAAGTTTCTCACATCAAGGAAAATATTGAGTTTGCAAAGTTGGCTGCCGCTAAGGCATGACACTCCCTTATCTCCTAATTTTGATACCTAATAATACATTGTTGTCAGTGTTGTAAATGAAAATCCTGATCGGTGCATCTCTCCCCTCGGTCGGGTTTCTTCCGTCCTCCAGCGTCCTACTGCGTCTCCGTCTTCAGTCTGGTGTGGGTCAGCGTCCTGGAGGCCATGCTGGTCAACTTCCTCGTGGACCTGGACTCTGAGTCCTCCGGAGACGGGGAGGTGGATCTCCAGCAGGAATCCGACCTCCCGCCGGCTGGGCCCGGCGACCAGAACCTGCTGAAACGGATCCTGGATCAGCTGAAAGCAGCTGGACGGAACAAGGACCAGAGGAAACCCGGCTGCTACAGGAGGCTGGCGAAAATCATCGACGTCGTCTTCTTCCTCCTTTATTGTGCCGTTATTATAACTTCTCAGATTAGCATGTTTTCACTCTGGGTCACTGAAGCCGACTGACGGTGATCAAATCCTGCACGTTTGTTGACCCGGTCAGAACCTGATAACCCAAATCCTCATATTCATCTAGCAGTATACCTGTCTGTTTAGGGATTACATGACCATTTCTGCTCTTTAATCCTGTACATTTCCGCTTTAAAGTGAGCGCAGCCTTGATGCAAAACGGATTAAGTGAAATACTGAATCTTACATAGAAAATGTTTATATAATCTGCTGTTACCTCTGAATAAAGAAATTGTCTCCATATCACCGTCTCTGTCCTACCTCGCCCACTTATGGCGCTTTTATACTAGTACCTACTCAGCACGACTCGACTCGCCTCCACTCGCCTTGCCCTCGTTTGTTTTTAAACACCCAGATCAGAAGTAGGAGGTTGGAGCGAAGCTGCTGTGACGTATTTGATTGTGTATCTAAACGGAGAAGACACTAAAGATGTAGAACCTGGAGTAGATGATAGATGTGCTACTGGGTCTGTGGCTTGTGTTCCATATCAAGTTAAAAAATAGAGAGAGAGAGAAGCTTCAAGCGGCAACGCTTTTTTTTTTGTTTGTTTGTCTCGGTGCTGCTGAAAAGTCTGTTGGTAGCTGAGCAGCTATGAAGTGACAGATCTCCTGGTAGATCTGGTCGTTCCTTATCTCCATCTAGATCACTTTATAATTCTCTCCTCAGCACCAGGTTTATGAACATCTGCACCTCAGAGTTGGATCATGAAACAGACTTCTGCGCTGCCGTTGCCTGTTGAATAAAATGAAGAAGTCGCGAGGCGCTCTTGCGCTGATTCCTGTTGGGTCCCAAAATCAACATAACATAAATTCATAACCAGGAAAGACACAGACTGTTAGAATGATTTTTAAGGCCTTCTGCAGAAGGGAAGCAAAGTCGGAGCTTGCAGAGCAACATGGCTCTCTTATGGATGCTCTCGACGAATGCTTGCTGGCTCCTCTGCATCAGCTTTTATTGAGAAACTGTGACAGGAAAATGACCATATTCGGACTGTCAGTCATAGACAGACAATGGACAATTGGGCGAAAACAGGAAACAGACGGAGGTAACAGACATCGAGGTTAAAAAAGGTCACACATGGGCCGCTCGGTGGCGCAGTGGGTTAGGCAGCGGCTCATATACTGAGGCTACAGTCCTCCTCCTGCAGCGGTCGCTGGTTCGAATCCAGCCCGCGCACCTTTGCTGCGTGTCTTCCCCGTTCTCTCTCTCTACCCCTTTCCAGTCTGCATCTCCAATAAAGGGCCACTAGAGCCCAAAAAAATCTTTAAAAAAAAAAAAAAAAAAAAAAAAGGTCACACATGTGACATTTCAGTTAAAGATGAACTAATCTGTGGTATGCAGAAACAAACAGACATCTTTAGCTTAAAGTCTTTAAAAACAACGGGTCACATAGGTCAAATGCCTTCCTGAACTAAAACAGGAAGTCTGAACAGATGCGTCCAAAAGACAATGGGCCATTGACAAACCGGGAAGTCACCAGGCCAACCTTCATGGGGGTCTTTAACAGATGGTCCAACGGACAATGGTTCAGCTGTTCCCAGGACAGTCGACCCCCCTGACAGAACTCAGGAAGGGCTGCCCTGTCATCTGTTAACATGTGATAGTTTCATGAGGACTAACTAGTTCAGAAGTTTGATTAACTTCACATTCCCCGCTTCCTGATTCAAACGTCTGACCAATCAGTGGCGTGTATTGTGATGACGTCAGATCCAGGGCTGACTCAGCCGCTTAGAACCTCGGCAGAATAGTTACAGAAAAAGTATCTACTCGGCACGCCTCCACCCGCCTCAGCCCGTAGTGGAAAAGCGCAAAAACAAGGGTGTGTCGAGTCGAGTCACGCTCGAGGAGGTACTGGTGGAAAAGCGCCATTATTCTTAATAGCACCTTTCAAAACACACACGGCTGAACAAAGACAAGCAATGCAACCAGCCCCCCCTCTAAATGCAAAACTGTCCGTAGGGCCTCATCCTCCAACGGGGGCCACATTTTGCGCGAGAGGACGCATTTGCACGGTAGCAAATAATCGCTACCATGAGAGGGAGGAGAGAAAACAGACCTCCAATCTTCCTGCACAATAATTTTAAATATTGAAGATACAATTATCTACTTGAACTGGCATTATTTACCATTACAGTAGCCAAATTACACCGTAGTGTTGCTTTTTGCAAACCAACCAAAAAAGTCAGGTTGCCGGTTTTACTTGTAGTGACGCGTGCAATAAATGCAAATGTCCAAAACTGTTTCCATTGAGTAAACTTTATTCTACTCACACTTTGTTTCCAATTTCACAAAATGTGTCCTCACTGTCCAGTTCTGCGTTTCAATTCTTTACTCCAAAAAACATACAAATCTTTCCTTTTCATTTACAACAATACAACACGGTCAAAAAACAGTTTGCTTCCTACTTCACCTTAAATATATAACCTTTGACCTTCACAAAAATGGAGTGCCACCACTCCCCCAAGTGTTAGGAGGCTGACCCAAAACAAAACATATCCAAACATAAATAATTCAAACCCAATGGCTCTTACAACACCATAAATCAGCATCACTGAAATGGAGCTGATGCTTAATCAATCACAACAATATCAAATATGATTCATATATTTATTCAAACAAGGCTGTTATAAACACAAAACTGTAATTAAATACAGACACACATGCTGATGCACCAAAACATGAAATCAAATGCAAAATATAAATAGTTTACAAAACTGTACATTAACAAGAGGAAGAACTGCTGATCACCAGATTCTGTCACTTTGGTGCAACAGACTCTCAATGATCTGAGTCCGAGACCGAGAGACCCGAGACTGAGACGAGACCAAAACCACAAAAAAGTGGTCTTGAGAACTACAAGTCGACCAATCAGAGGGCTGTGCGTGCAGACAGGCTCTTCCAGAGCTACAGAAGAGGAGACTTCAACATGTTATTCAAAGACATCACGAATCAGGAACGAGCTAGATAGAAAAAAAGGTAAAACCCAAGGAAACGCGTGCTTCACTTGAAGCTGAGGTTGTTGTTGAAATAAAACTTTGCAGCATAAACACCTGAACTCCCCGTCAGATAGGAATCTGTCTCCAGTTTCTGTCTGGACTAGAGGATTGTGTTTTCTCCAGCGGCCCTGATGAACATTTATTGAACGCCTTGTTAACATCCTCTGTTGAAAAAGAGTGGTCACATGACCAGTTGGACGTATATAAGCTATAACTTCACCCAAAAGATAACATATTGGCTATAGTTTTATATCAATGTACGTTGTTAAGAAATGTTCGACCTCATTGATGACTTTGCATCCAGAAAATAGAGACATGTTTAGTCCTGATTTCAGACCTGCTGGACCTGCTTTGAGGTTTTTGTCGGGGCTTGAGGTGGTGGAAGTAACTTTCTTTTGATGAGGAATTGATGGCTTTTTGTGACTCTGATTTGTTTATTTATTTCAGTTTTAAGTATTTTTTTTCAATAATTATTTATTATTTCAAGTTGAAGTTTTGTATTTACTTTTTTTATTTATTTCAGTTTTAAGTATTTTTTTTTTCAATAATTATTTATTATTTCAAGTTGAAGTTTTTTATTTACTTTTTTTATTTATTTGAGGTTGATTTTTGTAATTTAATATTTATTTATTTATTTCAGGTTGAAGTTTTACATTTACCTTTTTATTTATTTCAGGTTGAAGTTTTTTATTTCCCTTTTTTTATTAATTTCATGTTACATTTTTTAATGTAATATTTATTTATTTCAGGTTGAATGTTTTTATTTGATATTTATTTATTTCAGGTTTAATTTTTTTATTTATTTTTTTTATTTTATTTGACTCCTACAGTCAAACTCCTGTATCTATACTTATAGTACATTTGTTATTAGTATTTTTACACATCATTTTCTACCTATGATACGTATGCGATGGGTTACTCTGCTTCAGGACAAGACTGCTAGATCTCCCATGATGCATTGGGCTCCCTTTAAGTCTACAAGTACACGTCCTTGTTACCTTCATCTTCTCCTCTTCATACATCTTTATATTCTCCTATGATTGTTAAAATATTAGAGAGAAATAAAATGCACCGTGTTAAAAACACCTTTAATGAGTTTATAAGTGAAATTAAATTGAACTTGATCTTTTCTTCACTGAGCAGGTAAATAAGCAATAAGCAAGTAAGTTTAAGAGCATGCACAGGCAGATCACGACATGACATGAAACACAGTCCGTAAAAACGTAACTCAAGACTAATTTTAAATCCATATGAGGAAAAGGTACAACACGAAAATCAACACGGTCACAAAGTACAAGAAGAAGAAGACGCCGTCGATGATTCTAGCCACCCGTCGGTAGCGTCCTCGTCCTCGGCCTCGGCCTCGCTGCCAAGCCTTCACGGCCCCACAGAGCTGTTTGAGCCGGCCCGGGGGTTTGGACCGGGCCCCGTCCTCGGCTACAGGAGACTCAGCTACAGGGGAATCAAGCACATTTATTAAAGAGAAATAAATGCAGATTATCATTCTGACATAAATACGGAGGAAATAAACCATAAAACAAAACAAAAGCTTTGGTTTCCACGGCAGATGTTCAGGGGGGCAGATGTTCACCCAAACCTGGAGGTCGGACTTGAGCAGAACTCTGATCCTTCCTCCAATTTTATTGTATTTAACTTTGAATTTTAAAGTATTTTATTGGATTTCATTGGATTTTAAAGTATTTTATTGTATTTTAATGTATTGTATTGTATTTTAAAGTATTTTATTGTATTTTAAAGTATTTTATTGTATTTCATTGTATTTGAAAGTGTTTTTGTTTTTTTTATATAACTTTTAATTTTTTCCTTTTTCACAAATAACAGAACAGAACATTTCCCCCTACACAGACCATCAAAAAGTGCATATTAGGTCGACATTAACACAGACAGCAAGATTACTTATTAAGACAATTCCCCTTCTTTTACTAGAACCCATTTCCATCAGTATCCAAATCAGAGCCGGATTAAATAAATGGACTACACTAGGCAGACTGTGATTTTTGGGCCCCCCTCCATCGATGTTATTTATGAAATCTTAAACTTACCAAAGTTACTAATAAAAGTTAATTCACATTTTACATAGCAAAGTCATAGTTAAGTTGGTTCTTTGTATTCCAAAATAAGTCATGTGTTGTATATTAAACAGTATATCAGACTATTTTTAGATTTTTATTATTCATACGTTATTACAATGCTCTATTAAATGCTATTAAATTATCCTTATCTTATCGATTGTGAGCATTTTGCAGAAAATCTTAATTAAATGTGTTGATTAAATTGAATAGTTAAATAAGAAGTCAAATCTACAAAGACCAATACAATTTGCAGTAAGACAAAGTGTGCTGTAGTGTGTATGTCTGTATGTGTATATGTATGTATGTGTATGCGTATGCAGAGCCGTTAGAGAGATTTGCGAGGCCCTGTGTGAAATTGCCAGGGTGGCCCTCGCGCGTGAGCGTAGCGAGCGCGCGCGAAATTTTTGGGTTTTTCGGTCGGATCTGGTGTCTCTATGCGCAATTTTAACTCTCCAATTAGCAAAATACTGGATACCTTCCCCTGCCTCATCATCATCTGGGCTTGCCTCGACGCGGGGCCCCACGGCTGCTTGAGACCCGGGCGGATCGGGGATTTTTGTAACAAATTTATCAAACGTGCCTTTCAGAGAGGCATTAAACTCTTCCATTTTCTTTTGTTTTTTTCTTTTTTCATCCCCTGATGGAAATTTCCTGAATCTGTCTCGTTCTCTCGACATTGTGTGACAGTTTGTTCCAACTCCACCCGTCTGGATCAGAGCAGCTTGTGTCTGCGCTTGGTCTGATCATTGGATTGAACAACAGACACGTGTCATCATTGCACATATATTTATTGATATGCACAGACCAGTACACATTTAGGTCTGTAATGGAAGTGACTGTTGATATTTATAAAGAAAAAAAAAAATAGGGGAAAAAAAAAACGGCCCATAGCGCCAGGCCCCTTGGGGCGCCAGGCCCCTTGGGGCGCCAGGCCACGTGCGGTCGCACGGCTCGCACATCCCTTGCGGCGGCCCTGTGCGTATGCGTATATATATATATGTATGTATACTAAATATAGTAATAATGCACATATATATATGCCTTAGGTTTTTACCGGCATGTTATTTTGTCTATGTGTGCAGACAAAAAAAAAAAAAAAAAAAAAAAAAAAAAAAAATTTTTTTTTTTCTTTTTTTCTCCCTCTGTCTGGGCCCCCCCCCTGTCGGGCCCTAGGCACGTGCCTACTCTGCCTCTCCGTTAATCCGGCTCTGATCCAAATACATCACAACATCTCCCCATCTTTGGTCAAAAGTGTCCATTTTCATTTGCAGCCTTGTGGTCATCTGTTCCATGATGTAAACCTGCTTCAGTCTCTGCTTCCACTGTGTTACTGTCGCTGATTTACTGTCCTTCCAATTCACAGTCATCATTTTCTTGGCAATCAGTAACAAAATCCGCAGTATATATATCTCTGTTCTGCGTTATACGTTTCCTTTGCTACAGCTCCCAAAAAATACACTATAGGATCCAGAGGAACATTTACCTTGACAATATTTTTCATTTCTGCTTCGACATTTTTCGAAAAAACACTTGAATTATTGGACAATCCCAAAAGATATGTGCGTAATCCCCAATTCCTCCACAATTCCCCCAACACATTTCAATCAAAGGTGTCTTCTTGACAAACAAAGAAATATTCAGGGTAGTGTTAAAATATCAAATTTGTAATTTCCAATCAAACTCTTTCCATAATTGACTATTTAATCCCTTGTGACTGTCCATACATAATTATTCCCACAGACTATCTTCAATTATAATATTTAGTTCCAATTCCCATTTTTCCTTAATATTCAGTGTGTTTTGTGTATCAGCTGAGATTTTTTTTATATATCTGAGATACATGCTTTTTATTTGGGATACCCTTCTCTATTATAGAAATAAAATATTGTTCAATTTTATTTGGACTTCTACTAACTGTCTCTCTCTCCCTGTGGCTTGTCAGATGTATTTTAAAGTATTTTAAAGTATTTCATTGTATTTCATTGTATTTCATTGTATTTTAAAGTGTTTTGTTGTATTTTATTGCATTGTTGCTGTTGTTCTTCTTTTGTTTTTCCTTCTGAGAGCTGCAACATCAACTAAATCTAACCCCAACTATACGTGTAAAATAGCTGATTTCTCTTAAATTACATAAATCTAAACCCTTAAACTGCTGTTTCCTTCCAGGGATGTTTTCCATGTGTGCGTAGAAACGATTTACAGCATTATTCTTCTGCTTTCCACGTGTTTCCACTCATGTGTCTGTGTTCTGAAGAGAGGAACCTGCTGATGGTTCAGCTCACCTTTGTGACTGGCGGCCTTGAGCTGGACGTCCCCCTCAGCGTCCCCCTCTCCGTCCCCCTCCTCCTCAGCCTCCTCCGGCCTCTCAGCCTCCGCAGCAGCAGAACGATCCAGATCCATCAAGAAGCTGACCAGCATGGCCTCCAGGACGCTGATCCACACCAGGGTGAAGATGGAAATGCAGTAGTTGGCTGGAAGACGGATGGAGAGACGTGAAAAACCGCTCCAGACATTAGTCCATGGGCCAGGCCAGATATCAGCACCACTCAAGGTGACAACGTGACAATTTCCTATGTGTGTTACACAAATGGCAAATAAATGCAATCTGAATCTGAATCTGAATCTGAAAACGTGCTTATAATGTTTGAAAAGATCCATATCTATAGATAATATTCTGGTACGATAACCTTCCTGAGTGGCAGCTGGATCAGAGTTATCAGCTCATGAAGTTACACCCCCTTCAGAAAATTACATTTTAGATGCTTGTTTATAAAACTAAGCTGGTTCCTTATCTCATAGTGGTTTCCTTTATATCGTGTATCTGCGTGATAAAGACCAGTTTGTGGCTGTTATCATAGGAGCCTAATGATGCTCTTCTAGTTTAATCCTCACAATGACCTGCAACAACAATATAGTAGGGGTATATTATACATTTCCTGAATGTGTTTCATGTGAGTATTCCAGTTTTTGTATTTTGTGTCTCTGTTGTTCCTAGATGACACAGGGCTAACAGATAGTATATAATTTAGGTGAAAATTGTGTAAAAATGTGTGTTGTTTATAGTTTAAAGAGCTGCAGTGACCTCTATGATGGTCAGAAAGATTTACATCTCAGCTTGAATGAATGATTAAAATGTCCCCTTTAAAATGATACCAAAGACAGATATCCTGTACATGAGTCTAAACCAGGATATGCAGCAGCATCTAAAATGTAATTTCCTGAAGGGGCTGGTAACTTAATTAGCTGATAACTCTGATCCAGCTGCCACTCAGGAAGGTTTTCATACCAAAATATCATCTACAGACATGGATGTTTTCAAAAAACATAAGTACATTTTGTCACCTTGAGTGGTTCTGACCAGTGAAATTTTGGGCTCTGGCCCCTGGACTAAATCTCCTTTGAGACACTGTGATGGGAGCACCCACCCAGGGCCGCCGCAAGGGGTGTGCCAACCGTGCGGCCGCGCGGGGCCTCGCGCTATGGGCCGTTTTCTTTGTTTTTTTTTCTTTTTTTTTCCTTCTTTCCCTTATAAATATCAACAGTCACGTTCCATTACAGACCTAAATGTGTACTAGTCTGTGCATATCAATAAATATATGTGTCTGTTGTTCAATACAACTGATCAGACCAAGCGCATTGACACAAGCTGCTCTGATCCAGACGGTGGAGTTGGAACAAAGTGTGTCACAATGTCGAGAGAACGAGACAGATTCAGGAAATTTCCATCAGGGAATGAAAAAAGAAAAAAACTAAAGAAAATGGAAGTTTAATGCCCAAGGGCCTCACAAATCTCCCAGACGGCTTTGCACCCACCCATGATGGGCATCTGCTCCTCGGTGGAGGGCAGGATGTCCTTGAGGATCAGCAGCAGCACGGAGATGGACAGCAGCACCGTCACCTTGAAGCTCAGCTTCTCTCCACCGTCCTCGGGGATGAAGAAGGAGGCCAAGTCCAGGACCAGCAGGTAGAACAGCGGCATGATCAGCATGATCACGTACAGCATGGGCTTCCTCTCCAGCGTGACCTGTGAAGACACCGCTGCTAGAAACCGTCGTAGACCCGGAGGAGGAGACGTGGTGACGGCGTTCTCACCCTGTACACCAACAGGCTGATGGAGCTGTTCCACCCACCGAACCGCTCAGATATGACAGTCTCCAAGCTCCTCAGCTTCCACTCTCCCTGAGTGATCATCACCTGCTCCGAGATGATGGAGAGGATGATGTCGTTACTCATCGTCCCCAGGTCTATGAATCTTTCTGTGCAGAGAAAACAACAAACAAACAGTTCCATCAGCTGAATGGAGGCTTTTCTGGGTTTGAAACAGAGAGATGCGACTCACTATCAGAGCTCATGGAGTTGAAGGTGATGTTGCAGCGCTGCACGTCGAAGGGGAAGGTGGAGAGGTCGAAGTGGCAGGTGAAGGTCAGCCGCTGGCGCGTGGAGGCCACCACCAGCCCGCCGGGATCCAGCACCACCACCGGGTCGTGGAAGACGCTCCCGCCGTCAGAGGCGCTGAGGGGAGAGATGGGGACAGTCGGCCTCCGTCAGCCTCCAATTAACCGCTAAACCTACTCAATTATCTCTCGTATCCATCTTTAGAACAGCGGTTCTCAACAGGAGGTCCGCGGACCCCTAGTGGTCCGTCATGATGAAGCATTTTGACACCATGTGGCCCCTGCAGGGACAACAACGCCTTGCAGATTGCCCCAGCCTCATACCCCCGATTGACGCATTGTCATGCAAGTTCCAGTTTCCTGAAACCCCTGCAGGGGAACAACGCCCCGCTTGACCTATTGCCACACAAGTTCCGGTGTCTTGCATCCCTGCCGAGACAGGCACCGTGGGAGTGGCTTTGACTTCCAACCCCTGCAGAGACGAGGACCATATATGGACTTCCTGACCCCTCAGGGGTAGTCCCAAAACTGAAAGATCACACCTGGCTGTCTCTCACTTGGCTTGTTTATTCATGTCTTAGTGTTGATTGAACTTTTGTATAAAAATCCTGTGGCCAAATCAATCTGGGTCAGCATTTCAACCAGACCCTGGTCTGTGTAGATCCGCTCACCGCCGGCTGAATAAAAACTCACTATACCACAAAGTGGACTTCTGAACTGGTTTTGATAAATTCCTCAACAATTTGGTGCCGTGACCCGGATTCACAATAGACCTTTGATGGAAACTCCTCTTTCCAGACCAACGACACAATCAGTGACTTTGATCTAAATTTTCAAAGGTAAGGGATCCACTTGCAAAATCCCAAATTATTGTTGCTGGGTTGTTGTCGAAAGTCTGTGGACTGGAGTACCAGAGAAAAGGTTGACGTCATCCTCAAATTTTAGGTAAGTCCGCTGTGTGGTTATGAGGGTTATTTTTATTATTTTGTGTTATTGGGAAGGTTATTGTAGAGATGTTTAGGAATGCTGACAATTTCATAACACTTGAATTTGATTGTGTTGTGAGAATGCTTTGCTTATCCTGCCTTAGAATTTGAGTCGCTCTTCTAAAAAGGTTTAATATCTCTGGTAACATTAAAGAGAACGCCATGGTTGGTACCAAAAGAATAGTCCAGTGGGACTTAAAGCATATGCAGGACTTGAGGTCCATAAGAAGTGTTGGAACACTGAGATATTTGTGTGAAATAGACATATACTGTATGTAGAAGAACTGTTTTTTTTATAAATGGGGATGATTCGCTCTCCCAAAATACTTGAGGTATATTTCATTTCAGTAAGAATCGACTCGCTCTCCTTACATTAACAGGAATGATTTGTATGCTCAAGTATACTGATGGTTGGAAGAATTAGCAAGTGATTTGTGGGTAAAAGTAAGTGTAATTGAAAGTTTTTTTGGAGGGATCTTACAGAAAGAAAATGGAAAGTTTTTGGGAAGTTTTTCAGTAAGAGAGTCAGAGAAAGAGTTGACTGGTCCTTTTAAATACATGTATGGTAATCACGGTACAGATAGTTTTATTTGTTAGTTTTATTTGTTACTTAGTTATTATTAAATATGGTTAAAATAACTAAAGCACTTCAACTCCCTCAGATCTTTAGAGGGATGAAAGTAGACGGCGTAATGCAGAATCCCAAATAGCTTCGCTTACTGAACAAAATAAAAAGCTCAACAGAAGAATTTAAAAACACAACGCAGACAAAAATGAAATTAGAGAACCAGTTAAATGATAAAATCAAAACCTTTATCCGGTGAAACTACTTGATGCGCAAAGTACTTGATGCTTGTAGAATTCTCTTTAATCCCACAGCTGTTGCCAAAATCACACCAGAGCAAGCTCAGACCTTTTTACAATATTTATTGCCTTAACAGTTCAAAGGGAAGTAGATGATAATCCCAGGGAACTTTATGCTAAAATAATGTTGACAGCAAAAGAGAATTGTGGATTTCCTCCAGGGTACATGCAATATATATATTTGCTAATTGCCCTCAACAAAGGGTAGGGCTGAATTACGCAAAAAAGAATCTGAAATGTATGAAAAATACTAATGTTTGTCAAAAGTGTTTACGGCAGGTTGAGTACAAAAGGGAAGGCGCAGCGGAACCAGCCAATTTATTCATTCACACCAATCAACAAAAGGCCCCACGTCACACGTCTCAAACAAAGGAGAACTGCTGGTGAGCCCACATAATCTCTCTCCTGCCTATGGTAACTTCATCATGTAAGTGCATGGAAATCTGTCTGTGAGCCAACTATAGTGTCTATAAGCCTTTTCTGAAAAAATGTCTAACTAATCTTTAACTAAAGGTGTCAAGTAACAAAGTACAAATACCTCATTACCTTTCTTAAGTAGAAATTTTGGTTATGTATGCTTCACTGGAGTAATTATTTTTCAGACATTTTTTTACTTTTACTCCTTACATTTTCACGCAATTATCTGTACTTTTTACTACTTTTATACTTTTACTTGAGAAAAAAACTTGAGTTGATACTTCAACTTCTACAGGAGTATTTTTAAACTCTAATATCTATACTTCTACCTGAGTAATGAATGTGAATACTGAAGACACCTCGGTCTTTAACACTCGTCCTGACTTTTCCTGTTTTCTTCACTGACGGCTGTGCTTATAAAAATGGAATACCATACGCAGGTTATACAATTTGTGATAATTCTTAATTGTTGAAAGCGCCGCCTTGCCCTCCTCCAGCTCCACCCAAGTAGATGAAACTATATACACTGATCAAAAGGTAAAACTGTTACAATCTATACAGATTCCAGATATGCTTTTGGTTGTGTACACAATTTTATATATTGTGGGCGGAGACACCCGTTAAACGTGGTAAATTGATCGGTGAACTGTTAGAAGCCTGTCAACTACCTTCATCTATTGCTTTGTTAAATGTGAAGCCCACACCCAGTCCAAGGACCCTGTTTCACTAGGCAATGCTTCAGCTGACCATGCAGCAAAAGAAACTGCCAAATTTGGCTTACCTGTCTATGTAAAGCTCTGCCCTTCTATACCCGCTAACGACCTGGTTTCTCCTAATGATGTAGCTCTCCTACAAGAGACTACTGATGTGAAGAAACACAGATTGTAGCATTCCCATGGTTGTAAAAATTTAAATAATTTGTGGGTCAGCAACGACGGCCGCGTTGTGAAACCCAAATCCTTGTACCCGTGAATGGCATGCATGTCGCATAGCTGATCACAGCTAGCAATCACAGATGAGCAAAGGGGGAATGTGTCAGATAGTGTTGAAAGACTGATAAGCTCCAAGATTTGCATCCTATAAAAAAAAAATATTGCAAACATTATCAACACTTCCCCCCACCGTGACTTTTTTTGAAGCTCTGCAAATAGACTATTCATATACCAAAATGTGAGGGATATGAAAATGTTCTTGTATGAAAATGTTCTTGTATGTGTAGAGAATTTTAAACTGGACTTAAATGGACAATGTTGACACCCGTCAACACCCATTAGGAAGCACAAACTCATGCCTCATGAAAGGATTACGGATAGACCCATGACTATACCAAGCAATTCAGTTCTATATATGAAGAAGATGGACTTCCATGCCATGGATGAATCCATGATATCATTTTGTTCTACTCTAACCTCTACCATTCAGTCAATCCACAGAAAAGTAAAAGGTGTCCAGTCTCTTCCTAGTGGCAAACCATGCCACCCGGAGACTTTGTGTCAGAGAAGACCTCACTGGTCCAAGGCTCAACACGTCCTGCTCACCACCGACACTGGAGTCAAGTGTGAAGGGCGTCTAACCTGGTTCCACGCATCCCACTGCAAGAAAACAACACCTCCACCATGCACCGGAAACCAGCTGGTTCCCTCTTCTTCCTGTGGCTCCTCGTCCTCACCACCGTCGGAGCCAGTGAAAGAAACAACGCAGGCTCGGAAAGCCCAGAAGTAGATGGACTTCAACACCCCAGAAATCACTCTACTAAAATATGTACTCCACTGTAACTCAACCAAAAAAAAAAAATGTAAATTGATGAAGCATTTTGACAGCACGTGGCCCCTGCAGGGACAATGACGCCTTGCAGATTGCCCCAGCCTCATACCCCCGATTGACGCATTGTCATGCAAGTTCCAGTTTCCTGAAACCCCTGCAGGGGAACGACGCCCCGCTTGACCTATTGTCACACAAGTTCTGGCTTTGACTTCCAACCCCTGCAGAGATGAGGACCATATATGGACTTCCTGATGCCTCAGGGGTAGTCCCAAAACTGAAAGATCACACCTGGCTGTCTCTCACTTGGCTTTTTATTCATGTCTTTTGTTGATTGAACTTTTGTATAAAAACCCTGTGGCCAAATAAATCTGGGTCAGCATTTCAACCAGACCCTGGTCTGTGTAGACGTGCTCACCGCCAGCTGAATAAAAACTCACTATACCACAAAGCGGACTTCTGAACTGGTTTTGATAAATTCCTCAACAGTGATAATAAAATATATATATTTTTTAAAAGATCCTCTGACATTTATAGAGATAGATTATTATTTAACTCAAATGTGACCGAGACCTTTATCATTTATTATTTCAGGTTGAATATCATTCAGGTTTTATTTAATATTTATTTATTTCAGGTAGAAATCTTTAATTTAATATTTATTTATTTATTTATTTCAGGTTGAAGTTTTTTATTTACTTTTTTTATTTATTTCAGGTTGAATTTTTAAATTGAATATTTATTCATTTATTTCAGGTGGAAGTTTTTAATTTAATATTTATTTATTTATTTCAGGTTGAAGTTTTTTTATTTACTTTTTTTATTTATTTCAGGTTAATTTTTCTAATTTAATATTTATTTACGTATTTCAGGTTGATTTTTTAAATGTAATATTTATTCATTTCAGGTTGAAGTTTTTTATTAACTTTTTTTATTTATTTCAGGTTGAATTTTTAAATGTAATATTTATTCATTTATTTCAGGTGGAAGTTTTTAATTTAATATTTATTTATTTATTTCAGGTTGAAGTTTTTTTATTTATTTCAGGTTGAATTTTCTAATTTAATATTTATTTACGTATTTCAGGTTGAATTTTTTAATGTAATATTTATTTATTTATTTATTTATTTATTTCAGGTTGAAGTTTTTTATTTACTTTTTTTATTTATTTCAGGTTGAATTTTTTAATTGGATATTTATTCATTTCAGGTTGAATTCTTTTAATTGTATTTGACTCCTACAGTTAAACTCCTGTATCTATACTTACAGTACATTTGTTATTAATATTTTTACTGTCATTTTCTACCTATGATACATTTGCGATGTTACTCGGCTTCAGGACAATAACCCAATAAAATGTTGTTTTTTTTTTTTTTTTTAAAGATCCTCTGAAATGTATAGAAATAGATTATTATTTTACTCAAATGTGACCGGGAACTTTATCTACCTAAACTACAGAGGTTAACATGACCTTCTTTTACTCTTTACAAGTGTAATTCATTGTATTTTAATAAGAAATCTTTCACCCGTTTGCATTGTTGAAGTTACTGCAGGATACCAACGTAACACAATCTGCATCCTTTTCTAATTATGAGCCCCCTAGTTTCAGTGGGAATATGCCTGTTATGTATTTAAAATGCTTTTATTGTGAAATATTTGCAGAAAGCTGTTGGGGGAACGCTCATTAACCTGCAAAGTTCAAATTGGCGCTTGAAATTGCAATAATGTAAAAAATAGAAAAAAAATAACAAATGTGCAGGCGGTCCAGGACATCAAAAGGTTGAAAAGCTTTTGTGGGTAAGTGGATATATTTCCCAAGAAATATATCCATAATTGAACACAGCAGACTGAAATCAGGTTGTTTGAATCCTTTCAGACGTCCGGCCGCCCAAACTTCGTCATGACATTTCTGGTGGCTGAATTTGAGGTTCACTTCCAAAGGTTTAACCCTTGTGCTGTCTTCGGGTCAAGGAAGTAGGAAGAGAAGAAGGGAGGAAAGAAGGAAGGAAGAATGAAAAGAAGGAAAGAAAGAAGGAAGGAAGGGAGAAAAGAAGGATGGAAGGAAATAAGGAAGGGAGAAGGAAGGGAGAAAACAAAGAAAAGAAGGAAGGAAGGGAGAAAAGAAGGATGGAAGGAAATAAGGAAGGGAGAAGGAAGGGAGAAAACAAAGAAAAGAAGGAAGGAAGGGAGAAAAGAAGGAAGGAAGGGAGGAAGGAAGGAAGGAAGGAAGGAAGGAAGGAAGGAAGGAAGGAAGGAAGGAAGGAAGGAAGGAAGGAAGGAAGGAAGGAAGGAAGGAAGGAAGGAAGGAAGGAAGGAAGGAAGGAAGGAAGGAAGGGAGAAAAGAGGAAGGGAAGAAGGAAGGAAGGGAAAAAAGAATGAAGGAAGGAAGGAAGGAAGGAAGGAAGGAAGGAAGGAAGGAAGGAAGGAAGGAAGGAAGGAAGGAAGGAAGGAAGGAAGGAAGAAAAGAGGAAGGGAAGAAGGAAGGAAGGGAAAAAATAAGGAAGGAAGGAAGGAAGGAAGGAAGGAAGGAAGGAAGGAAGGAAGGAAGGAAGGAAGGGAGGAAGGAAGGAAGGAAGGCAGAAAAGAGGAAGGGAAGAAGAAAGGAAGGGAAAAAAGAAGGAAGGAAGGAAGGAAGGAAGGAAGGAAGGAAGGAAGGAAGGAAGGAAGGAAGGAAGGAAGGAAGGAAGGAAGGAAGGAAGGAAGGAAGGAAGGAAGGGAGAAAAGAGGATGGGAAGAAGGAAGGAAGGAAGGAAGGAAGGAAGGAAGGAAGGAAGGAAGGAAGGAAGGAAGGAAGGAAGGAAGGAAGGAAGGAAGGAAGGAAGGAAGGAAGGAAGGAAGGAAGGAAGGAAGGGAAAAAAGAAGGAAGGAAAGAAGGAAGGAAGGAAGGAAGGAAGGAAGGAAGGAAGGAAGGAAGGAAGGAAGGAAGGAAGGAAGGAAGGAAGGAAGGAAGGAAGGAAGGAAGGAAGGAAGGAAGGAAGGAAGGAAGGAAGGAGAGAGCAGGAGGAAAGAAGGAACAGGAGAATTGGGTCATTTTGACCCGAAGACAGTACAAGGTTTAAAACTCTCTCTATGTGACTGAGATAATAATAAGCTTAATTAATAATAATAATAATAAGCTGTGTCCTTAATAAAAGCTTATTATAAATAAATGGTACGTACTCCTCTTGGATGGCGACGTCGGGGATCCAGATCGTGTCTCTCGGGAGCGTCAGCATGTCGATCCCACAAAAGTCGGAGGGGTTCCAAGTGAGGAACTCGTTTTTCCACGACTAAGAACATGAAAAGCTGGTTACAAAGTTTTATTTTATAATCATGATGGTCATCAGTTTTATGACCGAAGCCTCACCATCTCGTAGTAGATGTGGCTGGTGACCGTTTGAGTCTTCTCATCCTGCAGACAAACAAGAAGCACGAATGAACAACCTTCATGTTGAAACATTTCCAGCCTGAACCTGAACCTCTGATTCATCAGCTGGTTCTGGTTCTGGATCAGCTGGTCTGAACACTGCAAAAACTCTAAATCTTACCAGGAATATTCCTCTTATTTCTAGTTAAAATGTCTCAATTTTAGTCGAAAAATCTCATTACACTTAAAACAAGAGTCAATACCAGAATTAAAGCTGCAAGCAGCGATGAACGGGCCCTCGCACTCACGGCCACCGCCCCCCATAAGCATATCAGAAAAGACACCACCCACGACTTCCTATGTCAAACCATTCAAAAGTTATAGCAGAAAAAAGGGACAACCAATCAGAAGAAGGGGCGGGGCTAATTCAGGCCAATGAAGGTCTAGGACTCCATACATAATCTGATGACACCACCCACGACTCTCTATGTCAAACCATTCCAAAGTTATAGCAGAAAATCGGGACAACCAATCAGAAGAAGGGGCGGGGTTAATTAAAGCCAACTAAGCTTAAGGACTCATTACAGAGTCCCATGACACCACCCACGACTCTCTATGTTAAACCATTCCAAAGTTATAGCAGAAAATCGGGACAACCAATCAGAAGAAGGGGCTGGGCTAATTAAGGCCAACGAAGCTTAAGAACTCAGTACAAAGTCCCATGACACCACCCACGACTTCCTATGTCAAACCATTAAAAAGTTATAGCAGAAAAAAGGGACAACCAATCAGAAGAAGAGGCGGGGCTAATTCTGGCCAATGAAGGTCAAGGACTCCATAAAGAATCTGATGACACCACCCACGACTCTCTATGTCAAACCATTCCAATGTTATAGCAGGAAATCGGGACAACCAATCAGAAGAAGGGGCGGGGCTAATTAAGGCCAACGAAGCTTAAGGACTCATTACAGAGTCCCATGACACCACCCACGACTTCCTATGTCAAACCATTCAAAAGTTATAGCAGATAAAGGTTTTCTAGGGGGCGCTGTTGAGCCGTTAGGCCGCGCCCATTAATGCAAACCATGAAATATCAAATTTATCACCAAGTCTGGCTTGCATGCAAAATTTGGTGACTTTTGGAGAACTATCAAATATGGACCAATCACATGAAGGGGGGGCGCGCCTTTTGGCGTCTAGCGTCGCCACGGTAATACTTTTGAAAGAGAAAAGTAATGCGTGGTGTCGCAGGATGTAGACGCACATTTTGATGTATAACACACCTGAGTGCACGTTACGGTTCGGGCTGAATTAACTGCCGAAGGAATGGCATAAATTTCGCCAAAATGACACAATTTATTCAAAATGGCCGACTTCCTGTTCGGTTTCGGCCATGGCGCCAAGAGACTTTTCTTTTAGTTGTGACATGATACAGGTGTGTAGCGATTTTCGTGCATGTACGTCAAACCGTATTGTGGGGCTTGAGGCACAAAGTTTTCCGGGGGGGGCTGTTGAGCCATTTTGCCACGCCCATTAATGCAAACCATGAAAGATCAAATTTATCGCCAGGCCTGGCTTGCATGCCAAATTTGGTGCCTTTTGGGGAACTATCAAATATGGACCAATCAGATGAAGGGGGGGTCCGCTTGTTGGCGTCTAGCGTCGCCACGGTAACACTTTTGAAAGAGAAAAGTAATGCGTGTAGTCGCAGGATGGAGACGCACATCTTGATGTATAACACATCTGGGTTAACGATACGGTTCGGGCTGAATTAACTCTCGAAGGAATGGCATATATTGCTCCAAAATTACGCAATTAATTCAGAATGTTCAAAATGGCTGACTTCCTGTTCGGTTTCGGCCATGGCGCCAAGAGACTTTTCTTTTAGTTGCGACATGATACAGGAGTGTACCAATTTTCGTTCATGTACGTCAAACCGTATTATGGGGCTTGAGGCGCAAAGTTTTTTCTGTCTGAACCAACCAGATGAAGGGTGGCCGCGCTTTTTGGCGTCTAGCATCGCCACGGTAACGCTTTTGAAAGAGAAAAGTAATGCGTGTAGTCGGAGGATGGAGACGCACATTTTGATGTATAACACACTTGGGTGCACGTTACGGTTCGGGCTGAATTAACTTTCGAAGGAATGGCATAAATTTCGCCAAAATGACACAACTAATTCAAAATGGCCGACTTCCTGTTCGGTTTCGGGCATGACGCCAAGAGACTTTTCTTTCGGTTGCGCCATGATACAGGTGTGTACCGATTTTCGTGCGTGTACGACATACCGCATTCTGGGGCTTGAGGCACAAAGTTTTCAAGGGGGCACTGTTGAGCCATTTTGCCACGCCCATTAATGCAAACCATTAAATATCAAATTTTTCGCCAGGCCTGACTTGCATGCAAAATTTGGTGACTTTTTGGGCACGTTTAGGGGGGCAAAAAGGCCTTCCTTTTGTCAGAAGAAAAAGAAAGAAAGAAAAAATTCCTACAGATACAATAGGGCCTTCGCACTGAAGGTGCTCGGGCCCTAAAAATAACTTGTTATTTGACAATTTTCACCCGTTTCAAGTAAATTTTCACACGAATAAGTAGAAAAATCTGCCAGTGGGACAAGATTTATCTTCTCATTACAATCTTGTTCCACTGGCAGATTTTTCTACTTATTTTAAATGAAAATCTACTTGAAACAGGTGGAAATTGTTGTTTTTTCCAGTGATGACTCTTGTTTTAAGTGTAATGAGATTTTTTGACAAAAAAAATGAAACATTTTAACTAGAAATAAGACGAATATTCTTGTTAAGATTTTGAGTTTTTGCAGTGGATTTCTGCCCAAAAAACGAAGAATTCGTTAAATATCTCTAAAGATGGGAAACCGAATTTAATTCCCTAAATAGGACCAGGATGGGGAATAGTTAAGAGTTCTGAAAGATTCGTAACTGAGATTTTAGTGTCTTTCATGGGGGAAGGACCGATGTCAGTCATTAATGCCAGAGAGCCACATGAATGAAAACTACAAATAAAAATAAAATGTACCGTATTTTCTGGACTATAAGCCGCACCTGTATATAAGCCGCATCCGCTCTATTTAAAAAAAAAAGATATGCAAGCCGCAGATATTTCTGTTGTTAGATTAGATATTTACTACATGTACAGAAGGATTTTGAACTGTAAATGATGTACATGTTTGTACCTAAATAGATCCTTTCCTAACAGTGTCTTTTAACACGGCAGCAACTTTGCTGATTAAAACGGGACAGAACCAAGAGAAAATAACCGGTATTTATTTATCTATTTATCTGTTTGAAATCTGCTTCTACTTCTATCTGCTAAAGAAAGAGTAGCGTATTCTTGTTTGCATTTATTTTGTCTTAGTTTTGATTCTAATTCCGGTTAGAGCGCCCGGAGCGGTGGAAGAAAAATCCACAGAATAGCTGCACCTTTGTATAAGCTGCTGGTTGAAAACCTATGAAAAAAGTAGCGGCTTATAGTCCAGAAAATACGGTAAATGTTTCACTTGAAGACAATCGATGTAATTTGAAAATATTTAAATTAAATAAATGCAGGGCCGCCGGGTGGCTCAGTGGTAAAAGCAAGCAGCCCATGAGGCTACAGTCCTCCCCATTCTCTCTCTCTGCCCTTTATTATGATTATAAAGAATAATTTAAAATCAAACTGAATATGTAAACTGCATGTGCTCACTAATCGAATCTGTGTATGTGTTGAAACTAAGGTGCATTCTTCTGTCTTTTCACTGAAAGTACCATGCTGTAACAGGCACGAGATAAGAGAGGCCCCCAGCAATAAACTAAGGGGGGCCCCAAGCCACCCCTACTTTCAGAGGTAATAAACATGTTCTCAGGACGAGAGACCGGCAGATCTGGCGGGACGATTCACCAAGCAGGCTGCAGGAGCCTGCTCTGCCGATCTCACTCATGAGGCCTACTTTAATTCTATCCCAAGTCTTGTGTCTTTTTATTTACCTTTTCCAGCTCAATTAAAGAACCCGGGGTGATTGAATTCGATCACAACAATTTGGGGGCTCGTCCGGGATTGAGATCAGGAGAGAGGTAATTATGAAAAAAACAGCTGGTTGCGAAAAAGGCCGAGGACACGGCCGCGCGCAAATTCAGGGTAAGCAGACCGTTTATCTGCATTGGATATACTCAAATCAAGACCGTGTCCAAAGTCTTAAGTAAACACCCAGCTGCTGAATTTAAGAACTGCTAAATTTAAGAAATGATAACGGCTGAATTTAATAACTGCTAAATTTAAGGAATGATAACTGCTGAATTTAATAACTGCTAAATTTAAGGAATGACAGCTGCTGAATTAAGAATTGCTAAATTTAAGGAATGACAACTGCTAAATTTAATGAAGACAGGACAAAGCTGGAATAGAAATAAAGAGGAAATATATAGAAATTAAGAGGAATATTTATTAAGGGTTAGAGGCCCGTGTTTGCTGGGGTTTCGGCCCTTTTAAGGTTGAATACCGTAAGCATTCGCAAAGTCTCGGAGTTTTGGCGCTCCCACCGTGACGTCGACGGGCGCACGGATTTTGCTGGGTCAGAGTCCCGGGATTTGAGACCCCCCGAATTCTAAGAGCTGCCAAAGAAACTAAAAAAAAAAAAAGTTGATGGTATGCATGGAGGATGGAATAGGATTTTGGAAACTGTAGAGATGTTTTAAAATGCCCGAGAAACTTTAAATGTTGAGGGAATTTGGCTTCGTGAAGATACTGTAACATCTATGTTGACATGAAAAATAGAATAAATAGAGATGGTAATATTGTGGAATATATGTAAAAAATTAAGCAGTGGCTGCTCGCCTTGTTGTGAGAGAGGAGGGGCTGTGATTATGTGTGTGTGCTGGGGTGTGTATGTGTAGATGTGTGTGTGAGAGACAGAGGGGGAGAGAGAGAGTGAGAGACAGAGATAGGGTGTAAGTGTGTGTGTGTGAGAGATAATGTGTGTGTGTGCCTTTGTGCATTGTACGTTATGTTCATGACATTTTGTGAACAGTTGAAATATATTCTGTCATTTTAAGAGAAAGAAAAGTATGATTTAATTGACTTCGTAGTTGGTTAAAAATGGGAAAAAGGTAAAAGAGAGATTTTGGAAGTTGCAGGTTCAGATGCCATGGTCGTAAAAGTCCTTAGTCAGATCATGATCTGCTCAGAAAAAGAGGAGGGGTTGAATGGGTCTTTTTAGCAGGGACCAGACCAAGTAATGCTTTAAAAAGCTAGAGATTATGCTGATAATAATCTTATTTAGGGGTTGAATAGGTGACAAATTTTTAGAATATATTTGGATATTATAAGATAATATGTTAATAAGTAAAAGGTTTAAATCCATATGAGCCTCTCTCTGTTGACTTGGTTAAAATAATATGAACAATGAGCTTCTTTAAATGATACATTCTGTGTCTATAAAGGAGACTTTTTACCTGTTAAAAATACATGAGCTTCAGCTTCTCTGTTGACATTTTTTAAGATAACATTAACAATGAGCTTCTTTAAATGATGCATTCTGTGTCTAATAAAGAAGACTTTTTTATTTGATAAAGCATATATGAACTTCGAGAGAGGACTTTTTGGGAGTTTGTTTGTTTAGGTTAAGAACGTTTGTCTGTGTACTGGAGCGCTCCCCCTCAGCGAAATATGGTGAATTGGTTAGGAGCGGCTCATATTCTTTAAGTTTCAAGTGAGGGCATAATAATATTAACGTCTTAGTTGATATAAAGGAGTTGATGAATACAGATTTTGGAATCTGTGATAGTAGGGACATTGTCATTTTTGTCTGTAATTTGTATAGTTGAGGTTACTCTCATTTTTGGGAAGTGCTTTTGCAATTTTCATTTTATTTAGGAAAAGGACCAGATTGAAATGACAAATTACAGATATGGGTTAGAGGTTTTACAATTTTATTTAGGACTTTTCTACGGTTATTAATATTAGGACAGTCAGTGGATAATTTACTTTTACATTTTTGAACAGGGTTTGTCACTTTCTGTTTACTGTAACTGTTGTTGAGAGAGGAAAAATAAATATGAGTAGGGTTTCTCTCTAATAGTTTGCTTTATGTTCTGATTCACACCATTATCCTTGTTTATTACCGGTAGGTTGTTCAGGATAACTCAAGTTTCCTTTTATATTGTGTTTATTTTCATGTAATAACTTTGTATAATATAGTTTTTTTTTGTTAGGTCGTATTATATCTTTTAGTATATTTTGGTAGATTTTATAAGATTATTTTCTATTGACAAGCATTAGTTAGTCCTCCATTAGTGAACCAAGGACTTTTTAAATAAATTTGGATTAATATGAACGAGAAAGAAGCCTAAGTATGCGAAAAAAGTTTATTAGTGAATTAAGGGAGTGAAGCTAACACAAGGGGGTAGGAAAAGATAACGAAGGAATGTGGGGTCCGGACAGACCAGTCGTAAAAAGCAGAAGGACTCCCTTTCTCCACTAAAAACATGTCGTAAACATGTCAGGTGAAACAGAAACAAAAAAAAAAGAGGGGAAACTTTCAGCGCCAGGCGCGGGGTCAATGGCTGAGGTTAAGCCAAGAGGTACTGGTAGTAAAATCAGGCATTAAACACACACAAATTTTATGAACCACCTTGAGCACCCAAACCACACATACCATTACGTACACAGAGGGATGGGGTGGACTAAAGGGGAGGGGCCCGGGGGTTTGGCGAGGGGGTTGCCATAGAGACCCAGGAAAAGACACGCCCCACAAAGAGACAACAGGGGACTGGCTGCTTCGGAGGAAGAAAAACAGACTCAACCATTCACACGCCCCCTCAGGATGAGGGTGAGACGTAAACCCTGAGACATTCCGCAAGTTCCTTGTGACCTGATGGGGACAGACCAACTGATCACGTTGGGGGTGATGATTCAGTGTGGTCCCGATGGTTTGACGCTGACCTTTTTGGACGGGGGACACAGAGTTAATCAATCATCTGAGTGGACATTGCATGTTATCTCCTCAGCCAGGTCTGGCTGCAGCAGTACAGTATGTTGGACTTTGTTTGAACCAGAAACATCGGTTACTCCTGGCCCGATATACGGTCTATCAACAGTGGCGCCCCTGAGTCGACACCTGGTGTCCTTACGCTTGTTCCCCCAATCCTTTACATATCACATTATTTTACGATACACCTAATGGTAACATGATGCCTTGCACTCACATTATAGATGACTAAGGTGGTATGAACTGACGGATGAGGCTTTGCCCTCATGTATCATTGGCTTTGCGTCTAGGCCATCAAGCTAAGGATTTAATGCCTCCAAAGCAAAATTATAATTACCACCCAATAGTTGTACGACATGGTGAAACAACTAGGAGTTAGCATTTAGATTTTTCTGTAACAAGATCACCAACAAGTGATCTGGTTTCAGAAAAGGGGGAGTAAGGTTGGTAATTATGTCACGTGTAAACACGACCCTACATGTATACAGCATGTAGCAGTTAAAAGAAATTAATCAAAAAGAAATTAAGAAAATGAAGCATCAAATATTTCGTATACACACGAAGGATATCATAGGGGGAAAACCACACAAGTGCATGCAAAGAATCGTTCGTGACGACAAAGTCAGGGAAGACTTAGTGAAAACACCATTTGACAAAGCGATTAATTTGTTTGTAGACGGATACTGTTTTAGATACTGGAACGAAGGGTTACAATTAGCATATGCGATAGTAAACGAGGAAGACGAAACATGGGTAACAGTAGATGCTAGAAGGATTGAAGGAATTAGAATCTGAATCAGATTTATTAGTCAAGTTTGAATATTGCCCAAGGAATTTGACTCCGGTTATTTCGCTTTCCACTCGGATTTGAAAGTAGCAACAGTAAATAACAAATGTACGGTAGATAAAAGTGTGGCATGTATTAAAATATATACGATTAAAAAAGTGAAAGGTGTAACAGTATAGCGGTAGACATGGTAAAGACAGCTCTTAATAAGAAATATAAATAGTAAGTGGCCTTGAGACGGGAAACGGAGATTGGGATGAGTTGAGTTAAACCTGATACCACCTGATATATTGTACAAGCATTATGGGAGTAGTTTTATTCTTTAAGGTAAAGAATACCAGAATGGCAAACAGATGGCGATTAGGTGAATTAAATTCAGTCCAGGAATGGCACGAGTAATTTTTCTTTTTTGTAAAAGGTCAATTTTTTTAGATAGCTGGGATAAGTATTACAGTAAATAATAGTACAGGAATTTAGATGTTGTCTAAACAAAGGTTAATAAAGAATAAGAAGAGCAGAGCGTGGAAGCAGGGGTCTCGCTTTGAAAAGCAGACCGACATTTTTTAGATTCTTAGATATTTAGTTTTGCAAAAACGATCTATATGACGATTAGAGTTTAGACAGTCATCAATGAGGACTCCAAGGAACTTTGTAGAGTTTACTTTCTTTATTTCTATATCATTTATTTTGATCTGAAAGGCCAGGTTTTCCGTATTCTTTTGTTTCTTTATTGAAACTGAATGATATATAATTTGTTTACTAATATTAAGAGAGGTTTTGTTCATTTTTGATCCAAATATCCACCTTAGAAAGCTCATTGTCAAGGAGATTTTGAATTTCATGGATGTTGTTATGTGATACAAGAAAGGTTGTTTTATTGAGCATAACAGGTAAACATGTCAGTGTTTAGCCCCGGAGGCAGATCATTTTCAACTTTATTCTGTACGAAGATATGTCTTTATGTAACATTCAACAGTGAACTACGGAGGAGCTTAATAAGAAGGAATATGTTTTTCAGTTATTGTAATAATTCATTTGATCATCAACCAGTATTTTGGGGCAAATATGCCGTAGTTTCATATGAGTGAATGATTTTTACTTTTTGTTACGTAGAAATGTCACTTTTCTATAAAGGAAATGTTAATCGTGTGGACAATCCTGAGTATCCCCTCAACGCGTAAAGGATTTAACAGAGTAATTTGCATGTCTGGATTGTTGTAGTGGGTGACATCAGGAAGGCGTTTGGGAAACGCTGGATGGGACATGCGAATATGAAGACTAAATTGGCAAAAATCTGTGCACAGACCAAAATGACATGGGTGGACGCGGGCCACGGACTGACCCGTACGAACTACAGACTGGACGATTTTTTCTAGGGCCGCAGAATGCGCCCTACTTGAAGGAGACTGACGAATAACAATTTGGTCAGAAAGCTCACTTCTCCGAACTGCAAAGTTTGGTCTCTGCTTACTCCAAACAGGTCGGAGACGGATGGACAGACACGGACCTCACAGACAGAGGGGGTTCCCCTGTGAGTCATCAAGAGACAGTGGTCGGAGCCGAGGTGGACAGGACCCAGAACGGACCTCCCACGTCATCCGACTCCACAGGAAAGGTGACACGTAGTGTCAACGATCGCAGTGGACAACACCGGACCCCCCCCACGAAGATTAGGACCCCAGATCCGGCTGGATCTGGCACGGCAGCGTTCATAAGGCCTTAGCTCAAGAAAGGGGCAGAATAATCCCCTGAGCAGGGTCCACCGGGTGTTCAGAATAGTCTACCTCTGACCCTGAAGAGGAACAATAAAGAAGAAAGAAGATACATAGGGTGATCTCTGATTAGAGATCAAAAGGGGGAATATTATGATTATAAAGAATAATTTAAAATCAAACTGAATATGTAAACTGCATGTGCTCACTAATCGAATCTGTGTATGTGTTGAAACTAAGGTGCATTCTTCTGTCTTTTCACTGAAAGTACCATGCTGTAACAGGCACGAGATAAGAGAGGCCCCCAGCAATAAACTAAGGGGGGCCCCAAGCCACCCCTACTTTCAGAGGTAATAAACATGTTCTCAGGACGAGAGACCGGCAGATCTGGCGGGACGATTGACCAAGCAGGCTGCAGGAGCCTGCTCTGCCGATCTCACTCATGAGGCCTACTTTAATTCTATCCCAAGTCTTGTGTCTTTTTATTTACCTTTTCCAGCTCAATTAAAGAACCCGGGGTGATTGAATTCGATCACAACACCTTCCTGTCTAAACTTTGAATAAAGGCCCGTAAAGCCACAAAATCTAAAACAAAAATGTAATTAAAATAAATAAATGTGCTTTAATTCCCTTTTGTGTTTTCTTTTAGGCTGCATTCCTTCCTTCCTTCCTTCTTTCCTTCCTTCTTTTCTCCCTTCTTTCATTCCTTCCTTCCTTCTTTCCTTCCTTCCTTCTTTTCTCCCTTCTTTCCTTCCTTCCTTCTTTTCTCCCTTCCTTCCTTCTTTCCTTCCTTCCTTCTTTCCTCCCTTCCTTCCTTCTTTTCTTTCCTCCCTTCTTTCTTTCCTTCCTTCTTTCCTCCCTTCCTTCCTTCTTTTTTCCCTTCCTTCCTTCTTTCCTTCCTTCCTTCTTTTCTCCCTTCCTTCCTTCCTTCTTTTTTCCCTTCCTTCTTTTCTTTCTTCCTTCCTTCTTTCCTTCCTTCTTTTTTCCCTTCCTTCTTTTCTCCCTTCTTTCCTCCCTTCCTTCCTTCTTTTCTTTCCTTCTTTCCTCCCTTCTTTCCTTCCTTCCTTCTTTCCTCCCTTCCTTCCTTCTTTCCTCCCTCCCTTCCTTCCTTCTTTTTTCCCTTCCTTCTTTTCTCCCTTCTTTTCTCCCTTCTTTCCTTCCTTCCTTCTTTCCTCCCTTCCTCCATTCTTTCCTCCCTTCCTTCCTTCTTTTCTTCATTCCTTCTTTCCTTCCTTCCTTCTTTTTTCCCTTCTTTCCTTCTTTTCTCCCTTCCTTCCTTCTTTCCTTCCTTCCTTCTTTTCTCCCTTCTTTTCTCCCTTCCTTCCTTCCTTCCTTCTTTCCTTCCTTCTTTTCTCCCTTCTTTTCTCCCTTCCTTCCTTCCTTCCTTCCTTACTTCCTTCTTTTCTCCCTTCCTTCCTTCTTTCCTTCCTTCCTTCTTTTCTCCCTTCTTTTCTCCCTTCCTTCCTTCCTTCCTTCTTTCCTTCCTTCTTTTCTCCCTTCTTTTCTCCCTTCCTTCCTTCATTCCTTCTTTCTCCCTTCTTTTCTCCCTTCCTTCTTTCCTTCCTTCCTTCTTTTCTCCCTTCTTTTCTCCCTTCCTCCCTTCCTTCTTTCCTTCCTTCCTTCTTTCCTTCCTTATTTTCTCCCTTCCTTCCTTCCTTCTTTCCTTCCTTCCTTCTTTTCTCCCTTCCTTCCTTCTTTCCTCCCTTCCTTCCTTCTTTTCTCCCTTCTTTTCTCCCTTCCTTCCTTCTTTTCTCCCTTCCTTCCTTCTTTTCTCCCTTCCTTCCTTCTTTCCTTCCTTCCTTCTTTCCTTCCTTCTTTTCTCCCTTCCTCCCTTCCTTCCTTCTTTCCTTCCTTTTTTTCTCCCTTCCTTCCTTCCTTCTTTCCTTCCTTCCTTCTTTTCTCCCTTCCTTCCTTCCTTCCTTCCTTCCTTACTTCCTTCTTTTCTCCCTTCCTTCCTTCCTTCTTTTTTCCCTTCCTTCCTTCTTTTCTCCCTTCCTTCCTTCTTTCCTTCCTTCCTTCTTTTCTCCCTTCTTTTCTCCCTTCCTCCCTTCCTTCTTTCCTTCCTTCCTTCTTTCCTTCCTTCTTTTCTCCCTTCCTTCCTTCCTTCTTTCCTTCCTTCCTTCTTTTCTCCCTCCCTTCCTTCTTTCCTTCCTTATTTTCTCCCTTCCTTCCTTCCTTCTTTCCTTCCTTCCTTCTTTTCTCCCTTCCTTCCTTCTTTCCTTCCATCTTTTCTCCCTTCCTTCCTTCCTGCTTTCCTTCCTTCCTTCTTTTCTCCCTTCCTTCCTTCTTTCCTCCCTTCCTTCCTTCTTTTCTCCCTTCTTTTCTCCCTTCCTTCCTTCTTTTCTCCCTTCCTTCCTTCTTTTCTCCCTTCCTTCCTTCTTTTCTCCCTTCCTTCCTTCTTTCCTTCCTTCCTTCTTTCCTTCCTTCTTTTCTCCCTTCCTCCCTTCCTTCCTTCTTTCCTTCCTTCCTTCTTTCCTTCCTTCCTTCTTTTCTCCCTTCCTTCCTTCCTTCCTTCCTTCCTTACTTCCTTCTTTTCTCCCTTCCTTCCTTCCTTCTTTTTTCCCTTCCTTCCTTCTTTTCTCCCTTCCTTCCTTCCTTCTTTCCTTCCTTCTTTTTTCCCTTCCTTCCTTATTTTCTCCTTCCTTCATTCCTTCTTTTCTCCCTTCTTTTCTCCCTTCCTTCCTTCCTTCCTTCTTTCCTTCCTTCCTTCTTTTCTCTCTTCTTTTCTCCCTTCCTCCCTTCCTTCTTTCCTTCCTTCCTTCTTTCCTTCCTTCTTTTCTCCCTTCCTTCCTTCCTTCTTTCCTTCCGTCTTTCTTTTCTCCCTCCCTTCCTTCTTTCCTTCCTTATTTTCTCCCTTCCTTCCTTCCTTCTTTCCTTCCTTCCTTCTTTTCTCCCTTCCTTCCTTCTTTCCTTCCTTCTTTTCTCCCTTCCTTCCTTCCTTCTTTCCTTCCTTCCTTCTTTTCTCCCTTCCTTCCTTCTTTCCTCCCTTCCTTCCTTCTTTTCTCCCTTCCTTCCTTCCTGCTTTCCTTCCTTCCTTCTTTTCTCCCTTCTTTTCTCCCTTCCTTCCTTCCTTCTTTCCTTCCTTCTTTTCTCCCTTCCTTCCTTCCTTCCTTCTTTCCTTCCTTCTTTTCTCCCTTCCTTCCTTCCTGCTTTCCTTCCTTCCTTCTTTTCTCCCTTCCTTCCTTCTTTCCTCCCTTCCTTCCTTCTTTTCTCCCTTCCTTCCTTCCTTCTTTCCTTCCTTCCTTCTTTTCTCCCTTCTTTTCTCCCTTCCTTCCTTCCTTCCTTCTTTCCTTCCTTCTTTTCTCCCTTCCTTCCTTCTTTCCTTCCTTCTTTTCTCCCTTCTTTCCTTCCTTCTTTTCTCCCTTCCTTCCTTCCTGCTTTCCTTCCTTCCTTCTTTTCTCCCTTCCTTCCATCTTTCCTTCCTTTTTTTCCTCCCTTCCTTCCTTCCTTCTTTCCTTCCTTCTTTTCTCCCTTCCTTCCTTCCTTCTTTCCTTCCTTCCTTCTTTTCTCCCTTCCTCCCTTCCTTCCTTCTTTTCTCCCTTCCTTCCTTCTTTCCTTCCTTCCTTCTTTTCTCCCTTCTTTTCTCCCTTCCTTCCTTCCTTCCTTCTTTCCTTCCTTCTTTTCTCCCTTCCTTCCTTCTTTCCTTCCTTCTTTTCTCCCTTCTTTCCTTCCTTCTTTTCTCCCTTCCTTCCTTCCTGCTTTCCTTCCTTCCTTCTTTTCTCCCTTCCTTCCTTCTTTCCTTCCTTTTTTTCCTCCCTTCCTTCCTTCCTTCTTTCCTTCCTTCTTTTCTCCCTTCCTTCCTTCCTTCTTTCCTTCCTTCCTTCTTTTCTCCCTTCCTCCCTTCCTTCCTTCTTTTCTCCCTTCCTTCCTTCTTTCCTTCCTTCTTTTCTCCCTTCTTTCCTTCCTTCTTTTCTCCCTTCCTTCCTTCCTGCTTTCCTTCCTTCCTTCTTTTCTCCCTTCCTTCCTTCTTTCCTTCCTTCTTTTCTCCCTTCTTTCCTTCCTTCTTTTCTCCCTTCCTTCCTTCCTGCTTTCCTTCCTTCCTTCTTTTCTCCCTTCCTTCCTTCTTTCCTTCCTTTTTTTCCTCCCTTCCTTCCTTCCTTCTTTCCTTCCTTCTTTTCTCCCTTCCTTCCTTCCTTCTTTCCTTCCTTCCTTCTTTTCTCCCTTCCTTTCTCCCTTCCTTCCTTCCTTCTTTCCTTCCTTCTTTTCTCCCTTCCTTCCTTCCTTCCTTCTTTTCTCCCTTCCTTTCTCCCTTCCTTCCTTCCTTCTTTCCTTCCTTCTTTACTCCCTTCCTTCCTTCCTTCCTTCCTTCTTTTCTCCCGTCTTTTCTCCCTTCCTTCCTTCCTTCCTTCTTTCCTTCCTTCTTTTCTCCCTTCCTTCCTTCTTTCCTTCCTTCTTTTCTCCCTTCCTTCCTTCCTTCTTTCCTTCCTTCCTTCTTTTCTCCCTTCCTTTCTCCCTTCCTTCCTTCCTTCTTTCCTTCCTTCTTTTCTCCCTTCCTTCCTTCCTTTCTTCCTTCCTTCTTTCCTTCCTTCTTTACTCCCTTCCTTCCTTCCTTCCTTCCTTCTTTTCTCCCTTCTTTTCTCCCTTCCTTCCTTCCTTCCTTCTTTCCTTCCTTCTTTTCTCCCTTCCTTCCTTCTTTCCTTCCTTCTTCTCTCCCTTCCTTCCTTCCTTCTTTCCTTCCTTCCTTCTTTTCTCCCTTCCTTTCTCCCTTCCTTCCTTCCTTCTTTCCTTCCTTCTTTTCTCCCTTCCTTCCTTCCTTTCTTCCTTCCTTCTTTCCTTCCTTCTTTACTCCCTTCCTTCCTTCCTTCCTTCCTTCTTTTCTCCCTTCTTTTCTCCCTTCCTTCCTTCCTTCCTTCTTTCCTTCCTTCTTTTCTCCCTTCCTTCCTTCTTTCCTTCCTTCTTCTCTCCCTTCCTTCCTTCCTTCTTTCCTTCCTTCCTTCTTTTCTCCCTTCCTTTCTCCCTTCCTTCCTTCCTTCTTTCCTTCCTTCTTTTCTCCCTTCCTTCCTTCCTTTCTTCCTTCCTTCTTTCCTTCCTTCTTTACTCCCTTCCTTCCTTCCTTCCTTCCTTCTTTCCTTCCTTCTTTTCTCCCTTCCTTCCTTCCTTCTTTCCTTCCTTCTTTACTCCCTTCCTTCCTTCCTTCCTTCCTTCTTTTCTCCCTTCTTTTCTCCCTTCCTTCCTTCCTTCCTTCTTTCCTTCCTTCTTTTCTCCCTTCCTTCCTTCTTTCCTTCCTTCTTTTCTCCCTTCCTTCCTTCCTTCTTTCCTTCCTTCCTTCTTTTCTCCCTTCCTCCCTTCCTTCTTTTCTCCCTTCCTTCCTTCTTTCCTCCCTTCCTTCCTTCCTTCTTTCCTTCCTTCTTTTCTTCCTTCTTCCTTGACCTGAATAGCATAACGGTTAAGAATGAATCTAATAATTGTGGACAGGTAATTATTTTAGATTTCTTGTAGTTTCTTCTAGATATAATAACACTGGACCTCAGTTGGAAAATGTCCCTTATTTATTTTTAAATCTCAAACTTGACAGGTCAGGTGTCGCCTCCTGCGACCCGGCCGTCGTCATGGAAACACGTACCACGTCCAGGATGCCGTACAGCAGCATGTCCAGGCGGACGGCCGTGGTGCTGGTCCAGCTCCTCACCGGGCGGCTCAGTTCCAGAGCTTTGTTGGTGGACGTGACGTTCAGATGCTCCAGGAGACGGAGGTAGGAGCAGTCCGGGGCCCGGAGGCCGGAGACGCCTGCTGGGAGACACGGAAACCTCATCACGCACGTCTGGATCACGTCAAACGTCAAACCGGCGGACCCGGACGTGGAGACTCACTCACCCATCAGAGAGAGCAGGGCCAGAGTCCTGGGAGCTGCCATGGTCTGCCTGCAGACGCCTGGCAGGGAGGGCTTTTAACCTGCAACCTGTCCTGCCCACACACACCCACACGGGAAACACTGATGTTTATCTGCATGAATCAAAGTGTAGAGTCTTTGTTCTGGTGTTCATGTGAAACAAGTGACCAGGACGAGTCTATTGTCATCGGCAGCTGCAGCAGAGAGTCAACATCTCGGACCCACGGGGGGTTTATGTTACCTAACCCTAACCCTAACCCTCATCTCAAACACACACGTATGATGTATGGACCAATATAATATCATCTTCCAGAAACCCAGATCATCAGCTTATTCATTATCAATTTGTACACGGAACTTTTTTTTTTTTTTTTTCATAGTTCTTTTTTATTGATTTTCACTTGCACATAAACAAAACATTAAACATTCCCTCCCCACAACGAACTTCCCTTACCCCTGCTGTCACTCAATGATGTTAGGCTTATTCTACTTAGTGAGATTTTACAACATATGTTTGTATAACAAAGACTTCTCAAGACTGAGTAACCCATTAATACAAGGCGCTTAGTGAAACAGTATAATTAAAGACTAAAACATATTGAAGAAGCAGCATGACCAGGCCTGAGACGCCAGCAACCCCATACAGGTATCTGACTAAGACCCCGTCCACACGTAGCCGGATATCTGCGGATATCTGCTAAACCGGAGATATTTTCCTACGTTTGGACCTGTCATCCACATGAAAACGCAAATAAACGAAGGTTTAAAAAAACTCCGGGCAAAGTGAAGATTTTTGAAAACTCCGTTTATGTACATGCGTGTAGACAGAGACAACCGGAGTTTTGCGTTTTCGAACGTCACATTATGCTCCAAAACAACAACAAATCTGCTCTGACGTCCGACTTTTGTTAACTACAGATGATCCAGCATCTGTTCTCCAAGCTATTTATTAAATAAATGGTCTCTGCTCTCGACCACCGCCTACTGCGTTACACCGACGCAGAGCGCACCCTACGCCGCAACCTACGGTGTAGGGCCCGCGGAGCCCCCGCAGAGCCCCCGAGGAGCCGCGGAGGTGCAGCTTCCCCCGGGAGCCGCAGATGATCTACAGGTTAGAATGCTTATGAATGTGGTCGAAAACGCAGATCTTCAGTTATGTGTGGAAGGGGGTTTTTTAAAAACGATGTAATGTGGATGCAATTTTTTTTATAAACGGAGGGGGGAAATATTCGTTTTTAAAAATACCCGGTTACGTGTGGACGGGGTCTAAGATTAATTACTGCACTTGTGTGGAGGGTTTATCAAAAAAGGTCAAAAAAGGTCTCCACACTTTAAAAAACTTCTTTTCAGAGCCCCGTAGTGTATACCTGATTTTCTCCAGTTTCAAATTTGACAGCACATCCCTTATCCAGTGGGAAACTGAGGGTGGGACAGCCTCCTTCCACCTCAAAAGTACCAGGCGGCGTGCCAGAAGGGTGGTAAAAGCGATTACTTTGTGTCCCCCTACAGGTAACTTCATTCCATCAGGAATAATCCCAAATATAGACATCAGAGGATTTGGGTCGATCTTAACCGCTAACACCGTGGAGAGAGCTTCAAAAATAGCCTACCAATACCCCTGTAACCTCGGACAGAGCCAGAACATGTGGATTAATGTTGCGTCCTCCAATTTACATCTGTCACATATGGGGTTAATTTGTGGATATATTTTAGACAGTTTTGCTTTTGAGAGGTGCACCCTGTGTATCACCTTAAATTGAACTAGTGAGTGTCGTGCACACATCGATTTTTGACCAGGTTCCGTCATCTATTGCTGTTTGGAGGTCTTCCTCCCATGCAGTCCTAATTCTAGCCAAGGAGGGGGAGTCTAATTCTGAGAACAACCCGAGAATCTGTGAGATTGCTCCCTTCTTTGTTGGGTTAAATGATATGATGTCATCTGTGATTGATTTAGAGGGTTTATTGGGGAACTGTGGAAGAACACTCTTAAAGGTATTGTGACATCATTTTTAACATGCTTTTAACACTATTAAAAGTCTTGGCCAACATCCCTCAAATGTGTCTAAAAGGGTGTAACAAGAAAAACTTCACTCTAGTACTCCATTCCTGGCTTTTTATTACAGTGTTTTTTTGCGCCGTGAAAAACGGGTCCTTTTCCCCCTTTCCTGTCAATCATTGTGCCGCTCCTCCTCCAAACCTCCTCCAACCAACTGCTACACACTTCTGCCGTCTTCACACACACGCGCGCACACCGAACCACAAACACCGACACACACAGCCCAGACAGGGCGACTACAGCCCGGGGATGAAGTCCAACCGGGACCAGAGGACCGGGACCGCAGCTCCCCGCGAGCCATACGCTCACAGCGGCGTCGGAGAGTTAAGCCGGGAGCGACAGGCGAAGCATGCACGGAAAAGCAGCAGGGCGAAGCAGACAGTCCACAGCAAACAATCATAAAAATAAAGGCATGCAAGCAGCACTGTCCCCTTATCTTAAGTCCAGTCAGTGGCCGCGGGTCTTCTTAGCAGTTTTCCTCCGGTGATTAGAACAAAAGAGGCTTTAAACTGCTCCGTGTTAAGCCTGATTTATGGTTCCGTGTTAAATCGACGCAGAGCCTACGCCGTAGGGTTCAGCGTATGGTGCGCGTCGCCGCGTAACCCTATGCCGTAGGCTCTGCGTCGGTGTAACGCGGAACCATAAATCAGCCTTTATGGTGCGCTGGAGAGGAGAGGAGGCAGGGAGCTGGGTGGAGGGGGCGGTGATTTAGCGGGTCTATACGTAACGGCCCGCCACCAAACCAGATGAGCCGTTTTTGCACAGTTATGCGGAAAATCCCAGAAAGCACACAATACACTGAATGTTAAAAGTTTGTTGTTTTTTGGGTGTAATTGATGTCAAGACACCCAACAAAACACAAAAAATCAAGAAAAATGTGTTTTTCATGTCACAATACCTTTAACATAATCCCTTATCTGGAAGTATCTAAATAGATGGGAACTGGGTATATTAAACTTCTTGGACAGATCCGAAAAAGAGGCGAATATATTGTCGATAAAGAGATCATTAAAGCATTTCAGACCCCTTCGATGCCACAAATTAAAAGCTGTGTCAAGCTTTGAGGGTGGGAAGCAGTGATTCGAGGCTACTGGGCTGGAAAGGCTCATATCCTGCAGATTAAAACGTTTTCTAAATTGAGAGTAGATTTTGAGCGAGTGGCTGACTACAGGGTTAGTATTGGTTATGTTCATTGATAAAGGCTGTGCTGCACCCATTAGGGCTGGTAAGGAAACAAGGCCACAAGAATGTGTCTCCAGTTTCACCCAGGTAGGACTGTCCTGATCTAGATGGTAATATGTCCAGTGTGACATGCAATACAAATTGGCAGCCCAGTAGTAAAACCGTAAATTCGGAAGGGCCATGCCTACATCATGTCTTGCTCTTTGCAAAAACTCCTTGCGCAAGCGCGGCTGTTTGCCATTCCAAATGTATGATGACACTATTGAGTCAATTTTTTTTTTTAAAGTGCCAGGAATAAATACAGGCAGGCATTGAAACAAGTACAAATATTTTGGGAGCACAGTGATCTTTATTGCATTGACTCTGCCTATAAGTGAGGTGTACATGGGGGTCCAATTAGTCAGATCCTGCTTGGTTTGTGTGAACAGTTTTCCATAATTTTGCCTAAAAAGGTCTTTAAAATGTTTTGTGTACACGGAACTTATTTAACACCTTGCAAGCTTTACCATATGAAGATCCTGGTCAGCTCTTTATGTACATTCTGCTCTCAGAATAAACCGGGAACCTTCATGCAGGTCTGGGAATGACAACCTGCTGCAACTGCATTATCCTCGATAACAGTACAGAATATTCCAATAAACCCTCAAACACTTATTTTAAATAATTTATGTACAATTAATGCTTCACTATGTCAAAAATGAATATTGCTTGCTGCTCTAACAGCAGCAAAAAAGATAATTGCAGTAAGATGGAAACCAGCACACACGCCAACATCTACCATTGGTCTCTAACCTTCCTTGATATTATCTATCTGGAAATATCTACAGTCCAAATCCATAATGCAAAACAACTAAATATTCTATTTTGGTAAATGGCAGCAGATCAAATTAAAGCAAAACTTGAAAGATTTATTTAAAATTGATATAGACGACCTTGTTGCAGATATCCTTGTTTTATTTTGTCCTTTTTTGTTTGTTTAAAAATATGTGTTAATGTTTGTTTGACATCATTGTGGATGCCACCGATTATAATAAGAAAATCATGAAAGATAAATAAAAACATTTGATTACAAAAAAGAAATAAAAACAACCCGGGACGAGCACATCAAGTGGGTTTTTAACGTTTTTAGTTTTATTTAATGTCTTCTGGTAATTCTGCCTCGTTCAGTTCCAGCTCTGAAGAAAAAAGACAATAACTTCCGATTTATTTTCAATTATTTGCATTTATTTGTATTTGTGTTGCCTCTAATTTTGACTTCAGTATGATGCACGAACTCAAAGATAAACTGAAATAAAACAGGTTTTTAGTCGTCGGCCTCCAGCCGGAAGGTTGCTGGTTCAGTTCTCAGCCCTGCGTGTCATAAAATTGAATTACATTTCTATTCTCTTAAAAGTAAAAATAAAAAAATGCCACTTTTATAGGTTGAGAAGGTTTCAGTGACTGCAACAGAGGAGGAGACTCATCTAACACACTAAAAATAAACTATAAAGCCGTTTTTTTTTTTTTCTTTTCGCTCAGTCCTCCGCTACTTCAAAGATGACGAGTTCTGGTGTCATGAAATGTTTTTAAAAGTATTTTTTATTCAACCGTGACCTCTGCAGACACCTCGTAACCGTGGCAACGGTTTTACAGAATCGTACAGTAACAACTGCATCTTCAGCCTCCTGCCGTCTGTTTTTGTGAATCTGCTCTGATCGACTTTGGCGTTGTCACGTGTTGCTGAAACGCCCCAGCAGTCATCAAGGACACATTCAGATGATGCATTTCCTTCTTTTTTTGGTATACTTTCTTTTCAAAATTTTCCAGATTTCATACAAACACTCACACAAACAAAATCAAACAAAAAACAAACTGAAAATACCAAAACCGTCACTTACAATCACAAAAACCTCACAATAAATAAGAGAAAATTCAAATAAAAAAAAGGAAATTTGCAGACCGAGTGGTATTAAAGTATAGAACAGAACACAAGTCATCGCACTCGAAACGTTTGCACCGTTATTTTTTTTAAAGATTATTCGATCATGTGGGGAGGAAGATTTCCCATATAAGAAATAAAAGGCTATTGAAGCGATCATGTGGTTGTCTGATCACTTAAGACAATCACAGGTTAATCAGGACTGGAGCATCAGATTTCACTGCGATACATTTCCTGGCAACGGAAAGTAAAGTTTGAGTTAGTTTAATAGAGTTAGTATGAGGAAGAGTTTTTAAGTTACCCAAGAGGCAAATCTCATGGTTCATTGGGAAATCAATACTATGAATTTGTGATATAATATCGCAGACCCTTCGCCAAAAAACCTGCACTTTGGTACATTCCCTGTTGTCTTTCTGACAATAATCAAATTAAAATTTTTGGGAGTTCAAGCTATGAAGTTGGAACACGGCAGGTGGATTAAAAACCCATGAGAACCGAGGAGGAGAAGCTTATTGGTGTGTTTGGCTCTTGTTGCAGAGAAGGCAGATTTAATGGGAGACATGACAAACTAAAACATCGTGGGAAGAGGATGGAACCGTAATGTGTGTTTAGAAGCCTCGACACGTGAAACATCTACTTTCCTTCCTCTGAAGTGTAAAGAGGAAGGTTCCTGAATCCTGTGGCTTTTATTTTTAAAAAAAACGTTAATAAAACTGTTTTCCAACAAAAATAACCGTCTGGCCGCCTCAGAAAAGGAGCAGCTGATGAAAGAAAGATTAATCTCCCACTTAGTCCCAGAAGAGGTGAAAGAAACATGATCGGAAAAATGCTGACAGCAGATAAAATGATGAGCAGACAGTTGTGAAGCAGAAGAATCCCGGAGATCAGAGCTGTAAAGTTTGCGTGTTTAGCGCTGCAGCCGACTCCTCAGGGGAACACGTCGTCAGGGGAACCCGTCGTCAGGGGAACCCGTCATCAGGGGAACACGTCTTCAGGGGAACCCGTCATCAGGGGAACACGTCTTCAGGGGAACACGTCTTCAGGGGAACCCGTCGTCAGGGGAACCCGTCATCAGGGGAACACGTCTTCAGGGGAAGACGTCCAGGGGCAGCTGGAAGTCCTTGAAGGAGTAGAAAGAGACGTCCCCGTGGTCGACCGCAGCGAAGACGACGGGGACGTCTCCGCTCTGGGCGGCCAGCAGCTTGATGACGCCCAGATCCGGCACGGGCCCGTCAAAGCTGGAAACGGCAGAGAAGAGAAAACACCAAATCAGAACCACTTCCTTCTCAGGATTCAGGAAACATTAGTCAAATCAATGTTTGTCAAGATGCAAAAAAATAAAATAAATTATTGTTACTTATTTTTCTTTTCTGAATGAATATGTGTATTTTTGTATAGATCGCTGAAGGGAGAAAAATCAATTTTGTGTCCTGAAATGCCCTGGATTCCCAAATCACAGCTTTAATCAGCCATGCACCTGCTGTTTATTATAACAAATGCTTGCTTTTCTGTGAGAGAGGAGCTAGTTCACACGGGATTTTGGTCCCATGTGAGGCGAGACTTATTTTGAGAACTTACGGGCGAATAGGCCTTTCCCCCCCCCCTCCGCAAGGTTCTGAGTAGAAAGGTATAAAGACGCGACAGCCGGAAGTCCAGGTTAGAGTCTGCTGTGGGTGTAGTGCACGGACCCCCAGCGGGGTTTCTTTAGCCTTCTCTGTATCAGGACTGTTCGGCTCTCCAGTCTCGTGTCGAGGTAAGAGTATGAGGCCTTGGCCCTGTGTAATTGTGTGTGCGTAATATTGCTCTGCCATTTGTGGGGGATAACTTGACACCTTGTCCTAGCAAAAAGAGTTATTGTGTGTGTGTCTTCTATGCAAATGCTTGCTTTTATGGCTGGTAATAAAGGTTCATACATCATTATAGCAAAAGCGAGTGTGTGTGTGTGATTCATTTTGGTGCAGCCGACCACTTCTAGAACCTTAAAATGAGATTTCTCCCAAAACATTCGCCAATATTACTGCTTTGTATGTTCACAGAGGATTGTGATGTTGATTATGATAGATATTCATTATTATATTTTACATTACTTTTTCTACCTTCAATTAATTACCCCATTCGTTTACTTTATTTATTTATTAATGTGTATGTATATATATATATATATATATATATATATATATATATATATATATATATATATATATATATATATATATATACACACACACACACACACCATATATATATATTTTTTTTTAATAATAATAATAATAATAATAATAATACATTTTATTTATAACCCACTTTATATATAAGTAATATCAAAGCAGAAAAATAAAACATGAACATTTTTTTTTATATATTTAAAAACAGAGCATAAAAAGATATATTTAGCAATAAGCTTTCTTAAAATATCACGTCACGTTTAAAAGCCTTTTCTTTCCCTCTCTCTTCCCCATTAAAAAAAACAACTATCCATCTTTCTCAGCGACAGAAAGATCAGTCATATAAGATGAACTTATTAAAGACGAGTGTCTGCTGTAAGCTGATCCTGGGTCAACACCGTCCCTCACCTGCACACACACATGGTCCCTCACCTGCACACACACATGGTCCCTCACCTGCACACACACATGCGGCAGCTCGCTCTCCCCGGGCTGCTCTTCTTGAAGTCAGCCGCCGAATCGGGCTGGTAAACATTGAAACGGATCCTCCACTCATCCCACCCTTTTAACCTGAGGACAAAAGACACACGTCCCTCTTCAATGGCGGGAATCAGTCGCCGTGAAAGCACGAGCCATCCGTCCTGCAGCGTCGGGCAGTGAAAGACGGCGACCCGTTGTTGCGTCATTACACACAAGCTCGGGTGTCACATTTATTTAACTAAAATCCTCCAGCTGCATCTCCATCCGCAGGTTCTCTGCAGGAAATAATCAGTCACAACTAATGTCCAGTAGTGGTGTTTACGGAGGAGTATTAGGGCCAGGCAGGAGAAAAATAAAAATAATATTTTATTAGGGCCAAAGCAGGAGAAAAATAAAAATAATATTTTATTAGGGCCAGGCAGGAGAAAAATAAAAATAATATTTTAGAGAAAGATTTTTTTTTTCATTATGCACTTCGAGAAAAAAGTCGAAATTTTGAGAAAAAAGTCGGAATGTTGAGAAAAAAGTCGAAATGTCGAGAAAAAAGTCGAAATGTTGAGAAAAAAGTTGAAATGTCGAGAAAAAAGTCGAAATGTTGAGAAAAAAGTCGAAATGTCGAGAAAAAAGTCGAAATGTTAAGAAAAAAGTCGAAATGTTGAGAAAAAAGTCGAAATGTCGAGAAAAAAGTTGAAATGTCGAGAAAAAAGTCGAAATGTTGAGAAAAAAGTCGAAATGTCGAGAAAAAAGTCGAAATGTTAAGAAAAAAGTCGAAATGTTGAGAAAAAAGTCGAAATGTCGAGAAAAAAGTCGAAATGTTGAGAAAAAAGTCGAAATGTCGAGAAAAAAGTCGAAATGTTAAGAAAAAAGTCGAAATGTTAAGAAAAAAGTTGAAATGTTGAGAAAAAAGTCGAAATGTCGAGAAAAAAGTCGAAATGTTAAGAAAAAAGTCGAAATGTTGAGAAAAAAGTCGAAATGTTGAGAAAAAAGTCGAAATGTTGAGAAAAAAGTTGAAATGTTGAGAAAAAAGTTGAAATGTTGAGAAAAAAGTTGAAATGTTGAGAAAAAAGTTGAAATGTTGAGAAAAAAGTCGAAATGTTGAGAAAAAAGTCGAAATGTTGAGAAAAAAGTTGAAATGTTGAGAAAAAAGTTGAAATGTTGAGAAAAAAGTTGAAATGTTGAGAAAAAAGTTGAAATGTTGAGAAAAAAGTCGAAATGTCGAGAAAAAAGTTGAAATGTGGAGAAAAAAGTTGAAATGTGGAGAAAAAAGTCAAAAAGTCGAGATTAATGTTGAAGTACAATTTCGAGAAAAAAGTCGAACTGTCGAGAAAAAACTGGAAATGTTGAGAAAAAAGTCGAAATTTTAAGAAAAAAGTCGAAATGTTGAGAAAAAAGTTGAAATGTTGAGAAAAAAGTTGAAATGTTGAGAAAAAAGTTGAAATGTTGAGAAAAAAGTCGAAATGTTAAGAAAAAAGTCGAAATGTTGAGAAAAAAGTCGAAATGTTGAGAAAAAAGTTGAAATGTTGAGAAAAAAGTTGAAATGTTGAGAAAAAAGTTGAAATGTTGAGAAAAAAGTTGAAATGTTGAGAAAAAAGTCGAAATGTCGAGAAAAAAGTTGAAATGTGGAGAAAAAAGTTGAAATGTGGAGAAAAAAGTCAAAAAGTCGAGATTAATGTTGAAGTACAATTTCGAGAAAAAAGTCGAACTGTCGAGAAAAAACTGGAAATGTTGAGAAAAAAGTCGAAATTTTAAGAAAAAAGTCGAAATGTCGAGAAAAAGTCGAAATGTTGAGAAAAAAGGCAACTTTTTCTCGACATTTCGTCTTTTTTCTCAAAGTGCACAATAAAAAAAAATCTTCCACTCTCAAATTTTTTTTCTCTTGCCTGGCCCTGATACTCTTCCGTAGAGGTTCGATACCACCGACCAGTGACATCAGAGTCACTTATTTAACTAGTCATTTTAAAGTCAGAAGTTTACTGAGGTAGCGGCCTACAGAAGAGTGTTAGGGCCAGGCAGGAGAAAAAATATTTGAATATTGTGAACTTCGAGAAAAAAGTCGAAATGTCGAGATTAATCTTGAAATACATATTTCATGAATAAAGTCTAAATTTCGCCTTTTTTCTCAACATTTCAACATTAATCTCTACATTTCGACTTTTTTCTCAAAATTGTACTTCAACATTAATCTCCACATTTCAACTTTTTTTCTCAACATTTCGACTTTTTTCTCAAAGTGCATAATGAAAAAAATCTTCCTCCTCTAAAATATTATTTTTATTTTTCTCCTGCTTGGCCCTAATACTCTTCCATAAGCGGCCTCATTCAAAATACAGCCGTGCTGAAAAAGGTGTTTCCATCACTATAAAAGATCCTAAGCAAAATAATAAAACCATTAAAATAAATAAGAGAATAATAAACAAAAATAACTATAAAAATGAAAAGTCGTTCCTACCAGCAGCGAGTCATTTACACAAAATCTGAATTGTTTAGTTACTTTCCACCGTATTCCTGTTAATGTTATAAATTACCACAAATGACGAAGTATCAAAAGTATCGATATTTTCATTTAACAATCGATTCTAGAGCTTACAGATCTGGTACGGGAAGTATTGATATTTCAGTCTCGATCCACACATTGATTAGCACTCTACAGATACCTGGACGCTCCCTCCAGCAGATGTGTAGACGTCACCACGCTGATCTTCTCCAACAGCTCCGCTGGAAGGAAAAGATACCCAGAAACTCATTCATATGGAGAGAAAAACCGGCTCGATTTGCTTGATTTGTGCTCAAAGTTACAGACAAAACGATAATTGTGAATTCAAAAAGCCTCCTACACACATAAATCATTAAATGCACGAGTTGCCTGACACACACAGAGCTGTAAATACGGACTAATGGTTTTGAGACTCTTCACCGTCTCCAGGAAACCTCACAGATTCATCCATTCATGGTGCATTTAAGGACCGGTGGAAAGCTGGGTCATCTGAGTTTCATCTGAGTCCAGCGTTATTTCCCTCGATACTTGGTTTCCTCTAAACTTGTAACAAACTTTACTTTGTTATATTCTATAATTCCTTATTATATGGACAGATGTGCATTTATGAGCCTTACAAATGTAAATAGATGTTTTAAAGTAACGGCCGCTCGGTGGTGGAAAAACTGACGGTTAAATCAGGAGGTAAGAAGACGTGATGGCGGCATAACGGTGGTCTGAACTAGTGTTGTTTCTGGCAGCCTGTTTCAATTTTAGTTTCAGTCTAGTCTTTGGGTCAATCTATCATTTTAGTTTTTATTAGTTTTAGTCACGTTCATTCTCCTTTTAGTCGTGTCAAGTTTCAGTCGACTAAAAGTCTGAGCATTTTAGTCTTATTTTAGTCAGAATTGTCCATTTAAGTCTTATTTTAGTCAAAGATTGAATTTAGCCAAACCCATTTTACAATTCAAACAAGGTTATCTTATTATTATATTATTGTTACCTTATAGACTCAAGAATACATTCATTCCAGATACAGAAGACTCTAATTTGAGTTTACAACATACTTATTTTTCTGCTTTTCTCCCCGTCTTTTTCTTTTCAACGACACATTGGGTTTTCTTTTCCACGTCTATGTAGGAAAGTGTTTCCAAAGATGGATCTTCTTCTTCTCCCCCCCAGAGCAGATCCCTGCATTTCTCTCTGTAACTTTGTTTTTAATTGACGTTAACTAGATCTCTGCGTTAACGGCATCAGCCTCTAACTCTGCAGCTGCATCTTCTGGATCTGATTCCTGCTGCAGCGACTGGGATTGAGGACTAACGTCACCCAGCAGAACTAAACCAGAGAAACTACTGAAAACATGGACATTAAACCAGAGAAACTACTGAAAACATGGACATTAAACCAGAGAAACTACTGAAAACATGGACATTAAACCAGAGAAACTACTGAAAACATGGACATTAAACCAGAGAAACTACTGAAAACATGGACATTAAACCAGAGAAACTACTGAAAACATGGACATTAAACCAGAGAAACTACTGAAAACATGGACATTAAACCAGAGAAACTACTGAAAACATGGACATTAAACCAGAGAAACTACTGAAAACATGGACATTAAGGATCTTTGCTAGAACATTTTGTCTTGTTTTGGTCAATGAAAATGAACATTTTAGCAGAGTTTTTATCTTGTAATCTACATTTTAGTCTCGTTTTTATTCCTCTACGATATTGCATTATATATTTAATTATCATTATCGTCACATGACCAGCATTTTCGTTGTGTCTCGTTTTCCTCAAGTGAAAATTCGTTGACGACGATATTTAGTCATAATTTTCGTTGACGAAAGCAACTTCAGTCTGAAGTAGGTTTACCTTCTTAGTTTAGGAAACTTAGTATCAGGGAAATAACGGACTCAGATGACCCAGCTTTCCACCAGTACTTAAACGCACCATTACGGATGAATCTGTGAGGCTTCCTGGAGGAAAAGTGTCAAGTTATGCACAAATAAGATAATACAAGCACACACGTTCAGCTGCAGACTCAGGTACCCAGTACCAGGTACCTGGTACCTGGCATAGACATATAAACGTAGACGCCCCATGGAGCTGCTGTGATACGTCAACGTCGCCGCCATATTGGATGTTCAAGACTGCGCTGTAAACTAATACAAGTAAATGGACTTATGTTCATAAAGCGCCTTTCTACAAAGAAATTTACGTTTTACGTCTCATTTATTCATTCACACACGCACTAATATACTTGGAAACAGTTAGGCACCAAATATAATATATTTAATTTTCTCAGATGGCAAAAATAAGAACTTTATTGATCCCACATAGGAGTAATTCAAACATATTTTCTCATCAACAAAACAAATTTAAATTTTTTCAAATAACAAAATAACATATTTGAACCATTTTTCAGACAATAAAATAACTGAAAAAAATCTGAAAAATTGTTAAAATATGTTATTTTGTTACTTGAAAAATTTAAAATGTGTTCATGTAAAATATACTTTGTTGGTGAGAAAATATGTTTCTCTATTTTTCTTATTTTTGTGAGGGGGGATATATATTGTTTTTCGGCACTACCTTGTTCTCTATAGCTGATATAACATGAATTACTCCTATGTGGGATCAATAAAGTTCTTATTTTTGCCATCTGAGAAAATGAAATATATTAAATTTGGTGCCTAAACTGTTTCCCAAGTATATTAGTGCGTGTGTGAATGAATAAATGAGACGTAAAACGTAAATGTATTTGTAGAAAGGCGCTTTATGAAAATAAGTCCATTTACTTGTATTAGTTTACAGTGAAGTCTTGAACATCCAATATGGCGGCGACGTTGACGTACGGCTCAGCGCTCGATGGGGCGTCTACGTTTTTATGTCTATGGTACCCGGTACCCGGTACCGCCCGTCCCGGGCTCGTACTCACCGGTATGAACCGGCTCCGTGGGGTCGTGTAACGGCTTCACCTCCCGGTTCCACAGGTGAACGGGTCGGCCTCTCTGCCGCGCCTGCCGCCGCGCCAGCAGCTCCTCGTACTCCGCCCAGGTTCTGCAGCGCCGGACCTGCGACGGGTTCAGCAGGAGTCACGTTTACGATAATCACACGAGGATTTCAGGTCACATGTAGGGCTGCAACGATTCGTCGATGTTGTCGACAAAAATCAAATAATCAAATTTGTCGACAATGAATTCCATTGTCGACAGACGTGTTTTTTCCAACAGCGTGCGGCGTCTCACTTCGGCAATCTCTGCCGAGCGGTAGCGGGTAAACAAAAATAACAGCGTCCTGTACAGCAGCTGCGCGTAATAAAACTTAAAAAGTTCAGGAGCATTTTAGCCTGGATACGGCGAATAAAAAGATACTTGCAGGGTTTGCAAAGCCGACGTTGCTTTTCACGGGAGCACGTCGGTAATGCATTTGAAGAGAAAGCACGTCGGAGTGTTGAACGAAACGGACTCGCCTTGGTAAGATATTAAGCCTATTTTCATTTGTTAAATTAATTCATTTCATTCGTTAACTTTGTTTGTTTCATGTTATTTATTAGTGTTATTTGAGCCACTCACAGCTACTCTCGTTGTTATAACCTCAATTATAATTTATGCAGCGTGAAAGGCAAAAAAGCTTGTGTGATGACGATGACGGATTTGCATCTAACTTTCGGTCAGGTTCCTATGAACTGTCAATTATCCATCAAACTCCACAATGATCATGTTAACATTAAATCAGATAGATTTGTCTGGACCAGGAGTCAGCAACCCGCGGCTCTAGAGCCACATGCGGCTCTTTAGCGCCGCCCTAGTGGCTCCTGGAGCTTTTTAAAAAATGTTTGACCTTTTTTTTCTCTTTTATCTTTTTTTCCTTTTTTTTTTCTCTTTTTCTTCTTTTTTTCCTTTTCTTTTTTTCTTTTTTTAGTTTTTCTTCCTTTTTTCTCTTTTTTTCTTCCCTTTTCCAGTCCTTTTTTTAATCTCGACATTTCGACTTTTTTCTCGACATTTCGACTTTTTTCACGAAATTTTTACTATTTCCTTGACGTTTTGACTTTTTTCTCTCGACATTTTGACTTTTTTCTCAACATTTCGACTTTTTTTTCTCGACTTTTCGACCTTTTTCTCGACATTTTGACTTTTTTTTCTCGACATTTCAACTTTTTTCACGAAATTTTTACTATTTCCTCGACGTTTTGACTTTTTTCTCTCGACATTTCAACTTTTTTCTCGAAGTGCATAATGAAAAAAAAACTTCCCCCAGTTATAACTAATATAGATATTAGATTTTTTTTTTTCCTTTTTTTCTTCTTTTTTCTCGTTTTTTTCTTTTTTCTCTTTTTTTCTTCCTTTTTCCTTTCCTTTTTAATCTCGACATTTCAAATTTTTTCTCGAAATTTTGACTTTTTTCTCGACATTTCAACTTTTTTCTCAAGATTGTACTTGAACATTAATCTCGACATTTCGACTTTTTTCACGAAATTTGGACTATTTCCTTGACATTTCAACTTTTTTCTCAACATTTTGACTTTTCTCTCGAAAATTTGACTTTTTTCTCGACATTTCTACTTTTTTCTCAACATTTCGACTTTTTTTTTTCCAACATTTCGACTTTTTTCTCAAGATTGTACTTCAACATTAATCTTGACATTACGACTTTTTTCTCGAAATTTAGACTTTCGAGAAACTAATATAGAAACATGCAGCATGTGTTCCTTCATTCTAAGGCTGATACAAGACCTTTAATGTTTTGCGGCTCCAGACATATTTGTTTTTTGTGTTTTTGGTCCAATACGGCTCTTTCAACATTTTGGGTTGCCGACCCCTGGTCTGGACTTTTCTCCTGCGGGACGGGAGAAGACACTAAATAAATGCATCTCTATTATTGTGCGTTTTGCGGGAGTGGATATAAACACTGCGGGAGCAGGATGAAGAAAACAGTCCCGCTATATCAGGGCTCTAGTGCCATCTTAATTGTGTTTAATATCATTTGCCACTAGGGGTGGGCAAAAATATTGATACGGCAATATATCGCGATACATAGTCTCCCGATACGATATCGATATTCAATGTATGTATCGCGATATATTGCCGTATCAATATTTTTGCCCACCCCTAGCTGCATTTTATTTTTGTCATTTTAAGTCAGGGGCAAGTAGCTGTACTGTATTTTTGTGATTTCAATTTCAGTGTGGGTGGGACACTGCATTTTATTTTGAGTATTTTGTATCTAAGAATAATGCACACACTGCACTTTTCATTGTGTTTCAGTGTTTTTTCATGCAAATATGTTGCAAAATTAAAATGGAAAGTTTGAATTACATTGTTTTGACTCAGTCTGTCCAATGAATTATCACTATTGTCTGATGTACATTTATACGTCTTGGATTTTAAGATGTGTAATGCATTTTTAAATTTTTCGGTGAGCTATGTAGAATATCGCGATATATCGGGATATATCGCATAATCGGGATATCGCAATTTGTATCGTATCGTGGCTCAAGTATCGTGATGCGTATCGTATCGTGAGGTCCTTCCCAATACCACCACCGCTATTTGCCACATAATTAAAGCAACCTCATACTAAATTTTAAAAAAATTACTAATTATCCGATTAGTCGACTAATTGCTTCAACAGTCGGTGACTAGTCGACTATTAAAATAGTGGTTAGTTGCAGGCCTAGTCACATGTGCAGCATGTTTCCACCCACCTCTCTGTTGTTGTTCCACAGCTTCCTGTCTCTCTGCTCCTCCCTCTCCCTCTCTCTCCCCGACGTCTTCAGCTTCCGCAGGTTGATCTTCTCCATCCAGGCGGCGACGTCGCAGACGCCCACGCTGAGCCCGGCGGGCAGCAGCGAGGGCGGGGGCGGGGCCATGCAGCGGGAGCCCCCGGCCCCGGCCCCGGGGCCCAGGTCCGGGAAGAGGATGGAGCTGAAGTCCCACCGGGGGGAGGAGGAGCTGTGAGGCGGCGGTTTCTCCGAGCCCCAGGCCGGATCGCTGGTCGCCCACCAGGCCCGGCCTGAGCCTTCGTCCGCCGAAGCAGCTCGGCCCCCGGGGCCCCCGGAGCCCCCGGGGCCCTCGGGGGTCGTCAGGCGGGACTCTTCTCTACCCTCCTCCAGCATCTCAGCGGTGGATTCTTCTTCTGTCTCTGCGCGACTACGGAGAGAAAACGGAGTCGTCACCGGGTTCACGGAGCCGGTGGTCTGTCGATTTCTGCTGCTTCGGCGAAAAATGCTAATGGTTTTCTACCTTTGTAGAGTTACAGTTTTACTGTGTTTTACTCCCTAAACCACTTCCTTTCCCCCCAAGTAGGGCTGTTCGATTTTAAATCGTAATCACGATTATGTAATTAGAACGATGTTAAAACATGAAAATCGTACAAAAAAAAAAAATTCCACTTTTTTTAAATTTTTTTTTAATTTTTTAATTTTTATTTTTTTTACCTTGTCTGCACACATATTAATGATTGATACCATATTAATGATTGATGGAAATACCTCTCAATACCTGCGACAAGTGCCCCATGGGAGAGGCTCTTTAGTTTAATTAGAAAATGTCTTGTTTTATTTAATTGGAAATATAACTTACTGTATGTTTGCAAGTGCTGATTTGCTGATTTTTTTTTCAGAGATAAAACTTTATATTTTATTATTTTTTGTAAAACTTTTTTTCAACTTATTTTACAGAGTTTTGCACTTTATTCATTCATTTTTGGTTTAATAAGAGCAAAGTTTGCACTTAAAGCCCAATGGGGCAAATGTTCAATAAAAAAACAGCATATTTGAAATCATTTCTTTGCCTTTTGTCAATTCACAAAATAATCGTAATCGAAAATCGGATTTTGAGAGAAAAAAAATCGAGATTTTATTTTGGGGCAAAATCGAACAGCCCTACCCCCAAGTGGTTATTGTCGCTTGTCAGGCCGTTATTGTCAATAAGAATGTGTTCTTAATGACCAGGGGCCTCATTTATAAAGCTTGCTTGCGCACAAAACAGGGCTTGAAAGATGCGCAAGCACCTTCTACGCAAAGGTTGGGATTTTTTAAAAAAAAACGATATCTCCCCTGAAAATGGGTCTTTTCACCTGCCAAAAATTGATTGAAGGCCAAATACAGTTAATGAAAGGTTGTTTCTACCTAAATATGACTTGATCTCATTCTTGAGCTTCATAATCTGAAAATCTGATGTTTCCGCGCTATCGCTCGACGGGCTGCTGTGCGCGCTCCCGCGGCTGGAAATCTGATACTGGCAGGCAACTCACTCGCTTTATTTTTGTTAGTGATGCCATTACTGTGACCACCAAATAATGTTGTTTTCCTGTCCTCCACCTCATCCACCTCATCTCCATCTCAGTCTCCGCGAAACTTCGCTTTCTGGTTTTCCCTGCCATGATTTTTGAGTGTAAAACACTGTTTATCGGCAGGTTCATTCATATGCAAATACAGTCATTAACTACTTTGCATTGCCCATTCTTGGTAAAAAGTGGGCGTGTAGAGGGCGGGATATGAGGCGAATTCACGTGTGCAACCTTCCAGCTGGACTGTGATTTATAAAGCGAACATTGCGTGCAGATGTGCGTGCACACGGTTTTATAAATCCGGATTTTTTTATTTGCGCACACCATTTTCGGTTTTTGAGCGCACGTACACTTTTAGTATGAATCCTACACACTCTTTTATAAATGAGGCCCCCTGCTTGGTTAAATAAAGGCGATTGACTGAATGAATATCAAATAAAACAATAGAATTTTTTTTTTTTTCTCTTTATCGTATAATGTTCACAAAGTGTAAAGCAATTCATGTCATGGGTCGTGTATTTTCAAGGATCAAATACTCAACATCCCATATTATCCATTTTAAATCAATATTTCAGGGGTAGCATCATTTAATACACCAGTAACATCCTATCAGATAATGCTCCCGTCACTTAAAGGCGACTAATCAACTCACTGCCACTGCAGGAGGAATGTTGTGATGTGTGTGATTGAGCGATTGTTGGTGATGATTTAAAGGGCTGTATAAACATATTTCAGTTTTTTTTTTAAATTTAAAGAGAAAAAAATAGAGAATCAAAATATCGATGAAATAGTTAAGATTTATAATATATGCGTATGGAGACAGACAATCTATCTTTGATTTTTTTGTTTTCCTTTCTTTGTGATGTTAACTGAGTAATTGTAATTGTGCATCTGTTATTATTGTTCAATTTTGTTTTGAGGGACGGGCAGGTAGAATAAGATTTTCTTCTTCCTGCTCCTTTCTGGTTATGGAATATGCTTTGTGTTGTTGTTATTTTACTCGTTTGTTTTTTGTTTTTTCTGTTTGCATATTTCCATGATCGGAATAAATAAAAATGAAATGGAATGTCAGTATACTTACACCTCAATTTATCACTTTTAAATCAATATTTCAGGGGTAGCATCATTTGATAGTCCAGTAACATCCTATCAAATAATGCTCCCTTTGAGGATGTCACCGTTAACAGCAGCTTGGACTGAAGGGATGCAAGAAATGATGGGCGTGGCAATCAAACTTTGAGAATTTATGTTGATGTTATTAAATTTATAATTTGTTTTATTTTAAAATCATGCAAATTATGTTAAAAGCAAAATCAAAAATGCTCCCTGACTCAATACAGAGGTTCTTTTCAAATCAGGAGACTCGTTATAATCTTAGACGTGTCTGCAATTTTACTGTACAAAAAGCTAAAAAAGGTATGAAAAGGAGACGTGTCTCCATTACTGGAGTTAAATTCTGGAATGATGCCAACATACATTTAAAAACATGTCGTTCTCTTTTTGTTTTTAAGAAAATAGTTTGTAAAGCTATTTTTGAAGCTTATAAGTGCAATTGACTATCTGTTAATGCTTCTTTGCTTTTCTATTCTCTTTTTGGTTTTCTGGAGGTCGGTAGCCAAAAAAAAGAAAGTTGGTAATATAGGATAAGCTTTTATAAGCAGTTTGCTTCTGCCTTTTCAGTTATTGTTCAACACATTTTTTGGTTTTGTATGAAATGTCAATGCTGTGCACAATGTTTTTTTGGTGTTTTGTGTTGTCATGACTGAATAAACTTCATTCATTCATTCATTCATAGAATCGACTTTGCACAGAACCACAAAGTAGCAGATCTGGACGGGTAGCGTGGATGGACAGAACCCCGGACGACTCTAATCCGTCGTTTCCAGGAACAGACGCTGGGCGGCCGTCGGTTTACCTGCAGGCCGGCGCGGGGCTGGCGCTGCGTTTCCTCTTCAGCTGCCTCCCCGCTCGGTCCCGGGTCCGCGGCAGGTTCAGCTGCCGCTCGTAGGCCGACGGCTCAGAACTGGAAACAACAAGTCAGGAGATCAGATTAAATGTGCTTCTATTCCTCGGAGCTGATTGGACGTCATGATTCCCGGCCGCCTCGTCGTGATGCTCGTCTGATCTAACCGATCGTTTCCTGGAGCTGATCCAGACTGAGTCGTATTTCTACCTGAACGTGACGTAACTGACGTTTGCAGAGATGTAATGACGTGACTCACATTAGCACCCGATCTGTGAAAAAGCAATCCGGTTCTATGCTGGTTCACAAGTTGAACGAGTTGTGAACCAGAACCAGCACTGGAACCGGTTTGGTGGAAAAGGGGCACACTGCAAAAACTCAAAAAACTCAAAAGAATATTTGTCTTATTTCTAGTTAAAATGTCTCATTTTTAGTCAAAAAAATCTCATTACACTTAAAACAAGACTCATCACTGGAAAAAAACAACAATTTTCACCTGTTTCAAGTAGATTTTCACTTGAAATAAGTAGAAAAATCTGCCAGTGGAACAAGATTTTTTTTTTGCTTGTAATGAGAAGATAAATCTTGTTCCACTGGCAGATTTTTCTACTTATTTCAAGTGAAAATTTACTTGAAACAGGTGAAATTGTCAAATAACAAGTTATTTTTTTGGTAATGACTCTTGTTTTAAGTGTAATGAGATTCTTTACTAAAAATGAGACATTTTAACTAGAAATAAGACAAATATTCCTGGTAAGATTTGGAGTTTTTGCAGTGTATCACTACAGGAGGATCGGGGAGCTCCGTAAACCAGGAGTCCCAGCAGTTTGCTAATCAAAATATTTGCACTAAAGTGTTGAGTTAAGAAAACACGGGTGTTCCTCGCCCCGGTTCTCAGCTCTGAACCAGCAGGGAGACTCGTAGAGGTTCTGTTACCTGGGATCGAACCTGAGCACCACGTAGCCGAGCCTCTTCAGATGCCCGAACACCTGGGAGATGGAGAGAACGGTTAAAACCAGCACACGCTGCCTTCAGGACCCGGGCCAGGACCCGTAAACGCCTTCAGGACCCGGGCCAGGACCCGTAAACGCTGCCTTCAGGACCCGGGCCAGGACCCGTAAACGCCGCCTTCAGGACCCGGGCCAGGACCCGTAAACGCACCTGGTACTGCTGCAGGGTCAGCGTGTCCGGGGACAGGAACATCTCGTACCCGTCCTGGATGGAGAGGGGCAGGTCCTGATGGAACACCTGCAGGTTTCCCTGCTCACACGACCAGAGACACCAGTTAGTCAGTTAGAGCAGCGGCCGGCAACCATAAATGTTTTAGAGCCATATTGGACCAAAAACACAAAAAACAAATATGTCTGGAGCCGCAAAAAATGAAAAGTCTTGTATCAGCCTTAGAATGACGGCAACACATGCTGCATGTTTCTATATTAGTTATAACTGGGGGGAGATTTTTTTTTCATTATGCACTTCGAGAAAAAAGTGGAAATGTCGAGAAAAAAAGAGTCGAAATGTCGAGATTAAAAAGGAAAGGAAAAGGGAAGAAAAAAGAGAAAAAAAGAAAAAAGAAAAAAAGAAGAAAAACAGGAAAAAAAGAAGAAAAATAGAAAAGAAAAAAAGAAAGAGAAAAAAGGAAAAAAAGAGAAAAAAGAGAAAAAAAGAAGAAAAAAGGAAGAAAAAAAAGGAAAAGTCTTGTATCAGCCTTAGAATGAAGACAACACATGCTGCATGTTTCTATATTAGTTATAACTGGGGGAAGATTTTTTTATTCATTATGCACTTCGAGAAAAAGTTTAAATGTCGAGAAAAAAGTCAAAATGTCGAGGAAATAGTCAAACTTTCATTAAAAAGTCGAAATGTTGAGAAAAAAGTTGAAATGTCGATATTAAAAAGGAAAGGAAAAGGGAAGAAAAAAAGAGAAAAAAAAGAAGAAAAAATAAAAAAAAGATCAAAAACAGGAAAAAAAGAAGAAAAAAAGGAGAAAAAAAAAGGAAAAAAAGAAGAAAAAAAGGGAAAAAAAAGGTCAAACATTTTTGAAAAAGCTTGAGGAGCCACTAGCGCGGCGCTAAAGAGCCACATGCGGCTCTAGAGCCGCGGGTTGCCGACCCCTGTGTTAGAGTAAACGGAGGTAACGCTCTGCTCTGACCGGCAGGTTTCATCACTCACACACTCCATCAGGTGCAGGGCCTCCTCCGGGAGGAGATGCTGCTTGCCGTTTGCAGAAAAGCCCATCGTCTGCCAGAACTTCCCCTGGGGAGGAAAAGAAGGGCCCGTTTACTCGCAGCAACTCAAACTATCCCTAAACACGCCTCAGACACGCCCAGCGGGAGGTTTTTCTCCGCTCTTAACAAAGATAAAAGTTAGTTTGCACGTTATACGACCAGCCTGAAGAAAAAGTCGAACGATAGAAGTCAAACGTCTCTCTTAAAGTCTTGAAGAGTCATTTTTGATTAATTTCTTTTAGAAAACAAAGACTTGTTTGCAGCCGTGCGACCGGAGACATTGGAGACGCCGGGCGGGCGGCTGATGAGCTCACGACGCCTCCTCATGTCCTAACCATCTCCATCTAGTCTGACCTCAGGAGGTCCGATGATCTGATACTCTGACACTCTGATGCTCCGATAAGTTCATCTGAACATCTTCAACCCTGCTTCCCGTCTCTTTAAACCATAAGGAAGAAGACCGTCCTCGCTGCTTCTGTAGCTTCTATAACACTCCTCTCCGCCCAGCTACACGCTCTTCTTCACCTCTTCCACACGACCCGTTGCTCCGAACAGCTGATCCCGACAATAAAATCTAATTCTGCCTGTAATTTTCTTGTTATACGCTATTTTTATGCACTGAAACAGCATTTGGCTCCTCTGTGAACTATATACCAGACATGGAATAATAATAATAATAATAATAATAATGATGCTAACAATAATCATATTTATTATTATTATTATTATTATTATTATGCTAATAATAACATGAATTATAATAATAATAATGCAAATATTAATTATGCTAGTAATTTTTTTTCTACCTTGTCTGCACACATATTAATGGTTAATACCATGCTGGTAAAAATTAAAAATTATGCTAGTAATAATAATGCTAAGTTTACTAACAATAATACTGTTAATAACAACAACAAAAATAATATAAATAATAATCAAATAATAATAATTATAATAATAATCATGCTAACAATAATAATAATACATTTAATAATAAAATTGCTAATAATAATAACAATAATAATAAAGTTAATAATAATAACAATAATGCTAATAATAATTATTATTACTATAATAATAATAATAATAATAATAATAACAATAATGCTAATAATTATTATTATTAATATAATAACAATAATAATAATAATAATAATAATAATAATAATAATAATAATAATAAGTTAAATTAAATAAATGAATAAAATTGAGTCTGATATGTAGGTCTGAGTGTTAAAGAGGACATTTACTCACCGCTGGAGACTGGAGCTCCACAATCTGCTCACCGGGAACCCAGATTCCTTTCACCAGGTTTCCTCTGCAGAGAAATAAAGAGGAGTTGCTTACTTACTTGCATTTATTTATTTTGTCATGATTGCATGTCCAAAATCTTTATTAGATCCTGCAAAAACCATTAAGATCCCAATTCTGAGCTTCAGAGAAAGTTGATGAGAAAGGAGTGAAGTAAGAGCCGACTCTTATGTTTGCTCGTTACTCGCAGAAGGAGAAACATTGATCGTCGCCACTCACAGCCTCTCCACCCGCTCCTCCGACACCAGGCTCCAGTGTTCGTCCAGGCTCTGCTCCAGCCGCCGTCTCTGCTCCTCCGAGTCGCTGGGGAAGAAGTCCTTCTGTCCTCGGACGGGGAGTTTATGAGTCCTGGAGCGCGCCGCAAACAGCTCACACGGACTGCACGTGCAGAAAGACACGAGACACATAAAGTATAAGGTATAAAGTATGAGGTATAAAGTATGAGGTATAAAGTATGAGGTATAAAGTGTGAGGTATAAAGTATGAGGTGTACCCAGGGCCGCCGCAAGGGGTGTGCGAACCGTGCGACCGCACGGGGCCTCGCGCTATGGGCCGTTTTTTTTTTTTTTTTCAATTTTTTTTTTTCGTTTTTTTTCTCGTTTTTTCCCTTATAAATATCAACAGTCACATTCCATTACAGACCTAAATGTGTACTAGTCTGTGCATATCAATAAATATATGTGCAATGATGCGCGTGTCTGTTGTTCAGTACAACTGATCAGACCAAGCGCAGACACAAGCTGCTCTGATCCAGACGGTGGAGTTGGAACAAACTGTCACACAATGTCGAGAGAACGAGACAGATTCAGGAAATTTCCATCAGGGGATGAAAAAAGAAAAAACTAAAGAAAATGGAAGAGTTTAATGCCTCTCTGAAAGGCTCGTTTGATAAATTTGTTACAAAAATCACCGATCCGACCGGGTTTCCAGCAGCCGTGGGGCCCCGCGTCGAGGCAAGAGATGATGATGAGGCAGGGGAACGTATCCAGTATTTTGATAATTGGAGAGTTAAAATTGCGCATATAGACACCCGATCCGACCCGAAAAAACCAAAAATGTTGCGGCGCTCGCTACGCTCACGCGCGAGGCCCCCCCCAGCCATTTCGCACAGGGCCTCGCAAATCTCCCAGGCGGCTCTGGGTGTACCACATACAGTATAGCACATAAAGTATGAGGTATAAAGTGTGAGGTATAAAGTGTGAGGTGTACCACATAAAGCAGGGATATTCAATTGGCGGCCCGCGGGCCACATGCGGCCCGCCAGGAGCTTTTATGTGGCCCCTGGTCATATTTCAAAAAAGGGGGTGTTTGTTGAAAAAAAAATTTTAATAATAGTGATGCACCGAATATTCGGCCGAAAATAGCAAAAAAAAACACTTTCGGTGTTCGGTGGAATAAGTGGGGAAAAAACCGAACAGTTAATAACAGCTGGAGTGAGGGAGCAGTGTTAAACGCAGCAAACATGTCAGCATGTCAGATCATTACTTGGATGTGGGGAAAAAGCAGAGGACACGAGAAATGATCCAGGCTGAGTTGGATTTGGAAAAGCCGCTTGGTGATGGAGACGGTGACGGGGCGCACAGCGCAGGAGATCGGGGAGAGAGCGCAGAGAGATGGGCCGATGCGGTGGAGAACCCTCACTATATGTTTGACGAGATCCTCCAAGAAAATAACCCAGATTTTTACAATTATTATACAAGGCTTCAAATTGCGGAGATCAGCCCCACCGCTACCCGATTAAATGGATTTGAATGGGAGATAATTTTTTTCATTTGAATAAGTGAGGACTTTGCATTTCAGATGGACTTCTAATCCTCCTATAATTCGTGATTGTTTTGTTTTGCTGATATAATGCACAGATGTGTCATTAATAAAGGAGCTTATGGTTAATATTTTAGTTGCTTATTTATAACATCAAACTGGCTACTATGGACTAAAATGCTTAATATAATATTCAAATAAGGAAATCTTGGTGGAAAGTGGTGCTTTGTCATTATGGCATGTTTTATTAAAAGTAGATCAATATCAATTTCATTAAGTTTGCACAATGCATGGTTTCAAAATGAACTTGCATTTAAAATAATATTTCTTTATCTGAATATTATATTTAACATTCACAATGACTAAATCTGGAGACAATTAATACATAATTCATATGTAAACTAGATATATTCAAATGTATAATACAAATGTATTATATTTACATAAGTCTTCGTCTTTGAGTGCAAAATACATTTTGAAAACCCCCACATTTATGAGTATGAGGTGTACCACATAAAGTACGAGGTATAAAGTATGAGGTATACCACATAAAGTATGATAAACTATAATAATAAACTAAATCCCCTGAAAGGTCTATTTACTGCCATTAACTCATCCTCCAGCAGGGGGCGGCAGAGAGCTGCACACTTCGTGTCACCCCTGCAGGAAACAGAAACGGAAACAGATTCTGCCCCGGCATTGCCTCTAAAATGAACCACATGTACAACTATAGGTCTAATAATTCATCTTTATCGGGGTTTTACACGTGAATAAAGACAAATGACAGCGTTAGATGAGCAGCTCCCGCCATGTGAGCCGCAGACAGATGAAACAACCGCAGAGAGTGGGGGATAAAAGCCATACCGTCCTGATTTAACTCACAGATTATTGTAATTGTAATTAAAACATGAAAGTCACCTTAATATTTCACTGTAGAACTTCTCTCCAGCGTCCGTCTTGTTTTGGTCCGCCATGACTGCCGACGAGAGGGCGTCCCCCGGGTCCTAATGCCCGTCCGCTAGTAATAAACACGGCCGGCAGAGGGCGCGTCCCCCGGGTCCTAATGCCCGTCCTAGTAACAAACACGGCCGGCAGAGGGCGCTAGAGGCTCAGCTTGTTACTGTGTTATTAACCCTTGTACTGTCCTCGGGTCAAAATGACCTAATTCTCCTGTCCGTCTTTCCTCCTGCTCTCTCCTTCCTTCTTCCCTTCCTCTTTTCTCCCTTCCTTCCTTCCTTCTTCCCTTCCTCTTTTCTCCCTTCCTTCCTTCCTTCCTTCCTTCCTTCCTTCCTTCCTTCCTTCCTTCCTTCCTTCCTTCCTTCCTTCCTTCCTTCCTTCCTTCCTTCCTTCTTTTCTCTCTTCCTTCCTTCCTTCCTTCCTTCCTTCCTTCCTTCCTTCCTTCCTTCCTTCCTACCTTTCTTCCTTCTTTTTTCCCTTCCTTCCTTCTTCCCTTCCTCTTTTCTCCCTTCCTTCTTTTCTCTCTTCCTCCCTTCCTTCCTTCCTTCCATCATTCTTTCCTCCCTCCCTTCCTTCCTCCCTTCCTTCTTTTCTCTCTTCCTTCCTTCCTTCCTTCCTTCCTTCTTTCCTCCCTTCCTTCTTTTCTCCCTTCCTTCTTTTCTCTCTTCCTCCCTTCCTTCCTTCCTTCCTTCCATCATTCTTTCCTCCCTCCCTTCCTTCCTCCCTTCCTTCTTTTCTCCCTTCCTTCCTTCCTTCCTTTCTTCCTTCTTTTTTCCCTTCCTTCCTTCTTTCCTCCTGCTCTCTCCTTCCTTCTTCCCTTCCTCTTTTCTCCCTTCCTTCCTTCCTTCCTTCCATCCTTCTTTTCTCCCTTCCTTCTTTCCTCCCTTCCTTCTTTTCTCTCTTTCTTCCTTCCTTCCTTCCTTCCTTGCTTTCTTCTTTTTTCCCTTCCTTCCTTCTTTCCTCCTGCTCTCTCATTCCTTCTTCCCTTCCTCTTTTCTCCCTTCCTTCCTTCCTTCCTTCCTTCCATCCTTCTTTTCTCCCTTCCTTCTTTCCTCCCTTCCTTCTTTTCTCTCTTTCTTCCTTTCTTCCTTCCTTCCTTCCTTCCTTCCTTCCTTCCTTCCTTCCTTCCTTTCTTCTTTTTTCCCTTCCTTCCTTCTTTCCTCCTGCTCTCTCCTTCCTTCTTCCCTTCCTCTTTTCTCCCTTCCTTCCTTCCTTCCTTCCTTCCTTCCTTCCTTCCTTCCTTCCTTCCTTCCTTCCTTCCTTCCTTCCTTCCTTCCTTCCTTCCTTCCTTCCTTCCTTCCTTCCTTCCTTCCTTCCTTCCTTCCTTCCTTCCTTCCTCCCTTCTTCTCTTCCTCCTTCCTTGACCCAAAGACAGCACAAGGGTTAAGGTAAGGCAAGTTCAACAAGGTGATCTAACTGTAGTTTTATCTTTCTCACATTTTCTTTCCATTTTAACAAAATGAAAAAGTGACTAGTTTTTAAAAAACATTAAGCCCTTTTTCATTTTTTTGATATCAGATTCAGAGACAAAAAAAAAATAACCAGTCATTTTTTTAAATAATTTTTTGGTTTTTGATTGTCAATTAAGATTCAGATTCCGATTCAGACGACTTTACTTTACTTTAACCTCCTTTGGGAGGTTCCCTCGGAGAAATTGACATCTCTATCTCACACACTCAGCACTGTCATATACAAGAACCAAGAAAGGAGAAATAAAACACCAAACCAACACCCATATAAAAGATAAAAAGATAAATAGAGTGCAATAAATAGAATTATATGTATATGTGTGTGCGTGTACCGGAAACATGTATAATATAACATATACCGGTATTTATATCTATAGAATATGTATGTATGTATGTATGTATGTATGTATGATAGTTATGAAAGGAAAGGAAAAGGGAATATATATATATATATATATATATATATATATATATATATATATATATATATATATATATATATATATATATATATATATATATATATATATATATATATTGACATAGACCAGTTTCCCTTCAGGACAGCAAAAAATAAACGTATATATAAGTCACTTAGTCACTGTAAATAATTTGCTATTTCTCTGCCTAACGTGACTTGTAGTAATTGACTCATAAATAACTTTATTAATTTAGGACAACTGTGATATGTTAAGAACATGGTGGTGAGAAAAAATATATATTTTTTGTTATTTTAAAAACACACGATGTTTCCAAGAAACGTTGAACAACCATTTTATCAACTAGAAAAATTTGAAAAAATTGATACACTTTGGAGGAAATACTTTTTTTTCCCTTAACAGACCGAGATAAGTATATAAACTTTCAAACAGAGCTCATCCGAGGCTTTGTGAAGCTATTTGGTTACAAAAACAATCAAGCAAAATGTTCCATACTCCCACTAAAGTGCAACAGTCTGCACTATTGGTACCAAAAACTTTCAACATCACAGAATCTTAACATTGATTCTGATTTGTAATTCTGAGAAATAAAGCTCTTCAGTACCTCCAACAAAAGGGCTATGTGGAATAAATAAATCATACAGTATGACAGAAACAGTGGGAATAATGTAAATGTAAATGTAAATGTAAATGTACTTTATTTATTAGCACCTTACATCAACCTAGAGGTGAACAAAAGTGCTTTACATAACATACAACAAAATAAAACCAAGAATAAAACATATGAACATATAAAACATCAAGTATAAAAAAAGTGTTGCCACACTACTAGGTATTAAAAGCCACCCTGAATAAATACGTTTTCATTTTAGATTTAAAAAGGCCCAGGTCAGAGGTAATAATGTAAATAGAAGAGACATAGTTAAAAGCCACAATTTGAAAATGTCTCTCATTAAGCCTATTGTAACTTTCAGAAATGTGCCAGCATCAATATCATTTTTTAACAGTTTCCCCAGAATTTATGATCTCTCAAACTGTATTATTTCATTTCATTTTCATTGTATTCTTTATTTCATTCAAAAAATAAAACAAACAATTCAATACAAATACAAATGTTCATAAATTGTTAATGAAAAGGGAGCAGAAAGAAGAAGAATCTTATCTAATCTGCCCCTTTTTCCAAGAAATAAATTCACAAATAACATAAATTAAAAAAAAAAACAAAAAAAAACAACTAAGTAAATAAAAAACTAAAATAAAATAAAAATACCGCCGTCTATGGGTATGTCAAATCAAACTTAACTAACATATTTCATTATATTTACTTAACATACAGGCTTTAATTGTTCTTTTGAGGTCAGAGGTAATAATGTAATAGAAGAAACATAGTTAAAGGCCACAATTTGAAAATGCTATTTTTTCCCCTCACTAAAATGATAAAATGATCTCTGAAAGCCATTCTGAACCGTCAAGGGATCAGGAAATAATACGCTCTCTGTCACATAGACAACATTTAAACGTTAGAGCTATACACAAAAAACGCAGTTTCATTCCCATTGTTTGCAGGCACGGACGGGGTTCGAACCCGCGATCTTCGGTTTACGAGACCGACGCCTTACCACTTGGCCACCGCGCCTGGTAGTAACGCAGGGACGCCACACCTTTTTTTATAGACGGAGCGGTGGTGAGAATACCAGATTTCTTCATTATTTTTTCGCTTGAAACTGATTTGAGATCGTATCAAATGATATAGACGGAATTAAACTGTACTGCAATTTTAAATAATATATGTAAAATCTATTAAATCAAGGTTCACGTTGAAACTGATGGGTTATAATCCCCATAAAAACAGAAAAAAATGTTTTTTATGTCGCCAAATGTCTGCGCAGATGTTTTATGTAATAATTTATAAGCAGATTTTCAACAAATATCTAAATCCTAAAACTAAAGTTTGCACAACCTGCGCTGTTCGCGAGGGGGCGTGGCCAGAGTCACACCCGGAAGTAGATTCACTGCAGATTAGATTTCAACATTTCCCAGAAACACAGAAGCTGCAGATATCGTTTACAAATGTGATAATCTTCCTTACATGCCGAACACGCGGGATGAGACTGACTGTTTTTATGAATTTCATCACAATCTTCAGCTGTAAGTAAAAGCTCTCCGTGAAAATCCGAGTAAAGCCTGAATTATTATGAATTAATTAATTAATGTTAAGGTCCGCGTTAAATCGACGCAGAATCTGGACAACATGATCGATTTCACTAGTTATTATACACTGCAAAAACTCAAAATCTTAACAAGAATATTTGTCTTAGGTTTCTAGTTAAAATGTCTAATTTTTACTAAAAAAAATCTCATTACATTTAAGACAAGACTCAAAAAACAACCATTTTCACCTGTTTCAAGTAGATTTTCACTTAAAATAAGTGGTAAAATCGCACAGGACTGTTGGAGGTAGGAGGGACGGTAGGAACACTGGGTGATAAAATGGGGAAAAAAACCGGGATAAAAATATTTAATAAAAAAAAAAAAAAAAATAAGTGGTAAAATCTGCCAGTGGAACAAGATTTTTTTGCTTGTAATGAGAAGATAAATCTTGTTCCACTGGCAGATTTTTCTACTTATTTCAAGTGAAAATTTACTTGAAACAAGTCAAAATTGTCAAATAAGTTATTTTTCTGGTGATGAATCTTTTTTAAGTGTAATGAGATTTTTTGACTAAAAATGAGACATTTTAATTAGAAATAAGACAAATATTCCTGGTAAGATTTTGAGTTTTTACAGTGTGAGCGAGACTGCATTTGAAAAAATTCCAGTTTTATTGACCACACAGATCAGCTACATAAACTTCTGTGATGAGTATTTGCTGGACGTGTTGATTGATACTCTAGTTAATGTGACTCGTAACCTTGCCGTACCTTAACTTGGACTGAATTGACGCCACTGGCTTAATAATATAAGAAGTATAAAATATCCACCTCTTTCTATAGCCCCTTTCACACAGAGATTCCGCAATATTGGTGTAAAGAAGTCCTGCCAATACGCCGCCTTTGTTGGTTCACACAGAACCATACAACGCCGGCATAACGCCGCTCCCGTCTGTAAATTCACACAGCATGCCGGCGTTCCGCAATCAGAGGCGTCACGACAGCGTCAGCGTCTAGTGGCATGCCGGCATGCCGGCTGTGTCATTCACACAGACCCCGTTTCGGCTCTGTGACGGCTCTGTGACTACCTCCGCTGCCGGCTTATTGGTGGGGCCACTTGGCCCTCCCATTCCGCCTCCGTGACTTTCACACAGAACAGCGAGGCGGCTTAAAGGCGCAACGTTCCCGCCTCGAACTGGCTGTGTGAAAGGGCCTTGTATCATTTGAAGGTCGCTTTATAGTTATATTTAAAATCTATGTTTTTAATAATTATATTTCAAGTGATTTCATACGGTTTGCGAGCGCAAAATGAAATTTGACGAGTTGGAGTTAGAGATATTAGTGGAAGAGGCAGATTGTTGTGCCGTATTCAGCACCCCTGCCGTGAAAAGCACCCCCTCGTATATTCAATGATAAGTAGACCAAGAAAAAAAAACAACACACTGACACTTCAATATATTTATATATACACACTCACACAAACACATACTTAGGAGTTTATATTATATATATTTACAAATATTATGGAAGACAACACAGTAAGCAGGTCATTAATTAATGACATCAATAACCATTTACCCGATTTTTGTGATTGTGGGAAAGTATGACTATTGTGGAATCCATGAGCGCATTTAAACATGAATCATTAACACAAAACTGGACGCTAAACAGAACGTGACACGGAATGAGAATATCATTTTTGTCAGACGAGGGGGTGCTTTTCACGGCAGGGGTGCTGAATACGGCACAACACCGGGGTATGACAACTGCAGAACAATAAGAAACACTTTTTTCTCCCAGAAAAATTTAATTTATTTATTATCAAAAATAAAAAAATGAATGTGCCTCCTGTGGCAACCTTTTGCTGAATAATACTCGATTTAACATTCAAATAAAATATTTCTCCTTTTGCATGTGTAGAATCCTCACCACAAGTTGAGCCATCCCCACCCCAGTCCTCAAATCACCAACAAGCATCCCTGCGTAATGCTGGGCAGATTAGCATTTCCTTTCGAACGTATTAAATACAGACGCAATCACAATCCCCAAACTTTCAGGCTTGGTAAATCTCATTGCGCGTGGTAAATGAACATATTTGCATTTTCCCCTCCCAGTATTTAGCGCTTTCTGCCGCGTACGCCCCATATTGATTATTCATCAGGGCAAAAGTACTAAATGAATTGCGTGTGCAATTTTGCTCATTTGAGAGACGCAGTCCTCTTTGCACGCTGTTAGTAGATCAGCTTGCACATTGGTTTGCGCGTGATGTCCAGTTTGCACACGTTTTTACGCACGCAAACCTTTAGTAAATCAGGCCCCAAGTGAATTTCATTGTTTTTAAATGAGTTCTATAGATAGTTTTGACCTTGTCTGTCCTCCAGTTTTAAACAGGGTCTGTGCAGCCTGCAGCTGAGCGTCGCCATGCCGCTGGTGGTGGACGCCGTGTGGGCGCTGTGGAGTATCGGGGCCGGCGTCTACGACTACTTCCACACCAGTGCCATGGAGGAGAGGATCCACACCCTGGAGAACGTCCTCTCCATCCACCAGTGTGTGATCGCAGCGCTGTCGGCGGGCCTCATCCTGCTCATGACCTACATACTGTGGAGAAAACACTGAACCCGGCTCGCTAGCTAAAAACCTCGGCTGTTCCAGGACGGGCCGATAACCCTCACCATGATGTTTCATTGCACTTTGCTGTTTGTTACCCAGAGAAGCTTCCAACCTGACCATGGCCAGAATGACGGTGTGACTCGGGAGATTGCTCCATATTCGAGTTTTTCCTCGCCGGAGAAGTGCCAGACGAGTTCATGAGCATTTACGGGCACCTTGAACTGAAAGCTCCCCGGACTAACTGAACTCATCCTCTCTGTGATTTATTTATTTGTTCATACTGATGAGAATCAGATCTGAGATTAAAGTATGTTTTTTTTTGTTTTTTTTTTTTCAGTTGTTAAAAATCAAATGTTGTTACCTTTTGTCAAATGTTGCATTTTTCCTAATACAAGAATGCTCTGATTTGATCAATGTATAGTTTTCCACCATCTCTTCTGCTCCTGTTTCCGCTCTAATCATCATTGTCACTGTACTAAATGAGCTGCTGTGTAACATACCCTGCAATACTACTATTATTAAAGGGAATATGTTTGACTAATAGCTCTAAGACTGTATTTTGTATTTCTGTGATTTTATTAATATATTAATGCATGTTTGCATTAAATTATCCAGATCTACAGGACTGTCTCAGAAAATTAGAATATTGTGATAAAGTTATTCATTTTCTGTAATGCAATTAAAAAAAACAAAAATGTCATACATTCTGGATTCATTACAAATCAACTGAAATATTGAAAGCCTTTTATTATTTTAATATTGCTGATCATGGTTTACAGTTTAAGAAAACTCAAATATCCTATCTTAAAAAATTAGAATATTCTGGGAATCTTAATCTTAAACTGTAAACCATAATCAGCAATAGAGCAATAAAAGGCTTGCAATATTTCAGTTGATTGTAATGAATCCAGAATGTATGACATTTTTGTTTTTTTAATTGCATTACAGAAAATAAAGAACTTTATCACAATATTCTAATTTTCTGAGACAGTCCTGTATGTTGTAAAGGCAGAGCTCATATAGATAGTCTTTATAGTGAAGAAAATCTGTTTACAGAAGTTGTAGACTGGTGAGATCATAAAACCAGAAAGAAAACTATAGAGAAAATGTCACATTTAAGTAATTTAAGTCAAAGTTTATCATCAGTATGTTTGTTATGTTGTTTCAGCCTCCAGTAACAGACCTCCATTCAAATATTTGTACTGTGATCATGTAATAAAGGAGAACAAAATCTAAAGTAAATGTTATTTATTGTAACAGATAGTATTTGACAGAAATGGTTTGTAGTGTAGATTTATCACATTTATCACAGGAAACCCGGCATGTGCTGCACGCAGGCGGCAAACGTGTTTGCGGCTTCTCTTCACACACCGACCAATCAGAGCTCGGGGTTTCTCTGGCGAGCGCGCTGATTGGTCGGAGCGGTTAGGGGGCGGGATCTTTCCATGCGCGTCATCGAGCGAGTGGCAACGTCCGCTTTGCAAGGCAGAACGAAGGCGAGAGGCGGCGGAAGCTCGGTAAGTTCCGCCTTCAAAATAAAAGTTGAAACTTTATCGAAATTAAACTTTAACCCTTGTACTGTCTTTGGATCAAAATGACCTAATTCTCCTATCCTTCTTTCCCCATGCTCTCTCCTTCCTTCTCCCTTCCTCTTTTCTCCCCTCGTACATTCTTTCCTTGTTATCTCCTTTACTTCCTTCCTTCTTTTCTCCCTTCTGTCCTTCTTTTCTCCATTCCTTCCTTCCTTCTTTCCTCTCTCCTTTCCTTCCTTCCTTCCTTCCTTCCTTCCTTCCTTCCTTCCTTCCTTCCTTCCTTCCTTCCTTCCTTCCTTCCTTCTTTCCTTCCTTCTTTTCTCCCTTCCTTCCTTCTTTCCTCCCTTCCTTCCTTGTTTTCTTTTCTTTCTTCCTTCCTTCCTTCCTTATTTTCTTTTTTTCCTTCCTTCCTTCCTTCCTTCCTTCCTTCCTTCCTTCCTTCCTTCCTTCCTTCCTTCCTCCCTTCCTTCCTTCCTTCCTTCCTTCCTTCCTTCCTTCCTTCTTTCCTTCCTTCTTTTCTCCCTTCCTTCCTTCTTTCCTCCCTTCCTTCCTTGTTTTCTTTTCTTCCTTCCTTCCTTCCTTCTTTCCTTCCTTCTTTCCTCCCTTCCTTCCTTGTTTTCTTTCCTTCCTTCCTTCCTTCCTTCCTTCCTTCCTTCCTTCCTTCTTTTCTCCCTTCCTTCTTTCCTTCCTTCCTTCCTTATTTTCTTTTTTTCCTTCTTTCCTTCCTTTCTTCTTTCCTCCCTTCCTTCCTTCTTTTCTCCCTTCCTTCTTTCTTTCCTCCCTTCTTTCCTCCCTTCCTTCTTTTCACCCTTCCTTCTTTCCTTCCTTCCTTCCTTATTTTCTTTTTTTCCTTCCTTCCTTCCTTCCTTCCTTCCTTCCTTCCTTCCTTCCTTCCTTCCTTCCTTCCTTCCTTCCTTCCTTCCTTCCTTCCTTCCTTCCTTCTTTTCTCCCTTCCTTCTTTCCTTCCTTCCTTCCTTATTTTCTTTTTTTCCTTCTTTCCTTCCTTTCTTCTTTCCTTCCTTTCTCCCTTCTTTCCTCCCTTCCTTCTTTTCACCCTTCCTTCTTTCCTTCTTTTCTCTCTTCCATCCTTCCTTCTTTCCTCCCTTCTTCCCTTCCTCTCTCCTTGACCTGAAGACAGCACAAGGGTTAAGAAATCAGAGTGTGTGCTCCAATTAATCTATATCACTTATTTCTTTTTTACCCATATAATTCTATTTATGACACTGCACTTTTTATTTTTTATTTCTATTTTTATTTTAATCTTTTATTTTTAATTTTGTATCTTTTCATCTTTATACAGGACTGTCCCAGAAAATTAGAATATTGTGATTTTCTGTAATGCAATTACAAAAACAAAAATGTCATACATTCTGGATTCATTACAAATCAACTGAAATATTGCAAGCCTTTTATTATTTTAATATTGCTGATCATGGTTTACAGCTTAAGAAAACTCAAATATCCTATCTCAAAAAAATTGAATATTTGAAAAACAGCTGCAGAAATACTGCAGGAATGACATAGCAGCAGTTAAATGCAGCCTTCTGTAAGCTTTAAATATCCACTGGGCTTACATCAAATACATCAAAACACAACAATAAAAAACACTTTTCTGAACTTATCAATATGACTCTGTCCTTCACAGGATAAGTAACATGGATCACTGCAAAAACTCACAATCTTAACAAGAATATTTGTCTTATTTGTAGTTAAAATGTCTCATATTAGTAAAAAAAAATCTCATTGGACTTAAAACAAGACTCATCACTGGAAAAAACATAAATTTTCACCTGTTTCAAGTAGATTCTCACTTAAGATAAGTAGAAAAATCTGCCAGTGGAACAAGATTTTTTTTGTTTGTTATGAGAAGATAAATCTTCCCAATGGCAGATTTTTCTACTTATTTCAAGTGAAAATTTACTTGAAACAGGTGAAAATTGTCAAATAAGTTATTTTTCTGGTGTTATTTTTCTGGTGATGACTCTAAATGTTGAAATAGCAGTAAAACCACATTCATTTTTATTTCAGGGGGGGGGGGGATTTTGATTTTGATTTTGATGGACAGCTTTCAGCAGAGGCTTCAGAGCTTCTGGTGTCCGGGATCCCCTCAGCTCCTTGTATTCCCCAAATCCTTGAATACTTCTCCTCCTCTCCACTTTTAAAGAAAGATTAAAATATGTTCTTCTTCGCGTTCTTTGTATTGCTTTCTGGCACACTCTCGACTCCCGGTGTTGTGCCGTATTCAGCACCCCTGCCGTGAAAAGTACCCCCTCGTCGTACACACACGACGAGGGGGTACGCACACACGTCCAGTTTTGTGTTAATGATTCATGTTGAAATGCGCTCATGGATTCCACAATAGTCATACTTTCCCACAATAACAAAAATCGAGTAAATGCTTATTGATGTCATTAATTAATAGCCTGCTTACTGTGTTGTCTTCCATAATATTTGTAAATATATATAATATAAACTCCTAAGTATGTGTTTGTGTGAGTGTGTATATATAAATATATTGAAGTGTCAGTGTGTTGTTTTATTTCTTGGTCTACTTTTCATTGAATATACGAGGGGGGGCTTTTCACGGCAGGGGTGCTGAATCCGGCACAACACCGGGACCTCCGTAAACTGATTTATGGTTCTGCGTTACACCAACGCAGAACCTACGCCGTATGGTACGCGGCGACGCGCACGTACGTTGCGCGTCGCCGCGTACCATACGGCGTAGGCTCTGCGGCGATTTAGCGCGGAACCATAAATCAGGCTTTACGAGTGAACGTCTCACGAGGGGCAGTCGCGTTGCGACGCCACTGTAGCCAAATCGCAAGGAGAGAACAGAGAACTGTGAGCTCATGAGAAGTCCCGGTACGCCGTAAAAAGTCCCGGTACCCCAGAGGCTAATATTGAGAAGTGGGGGTACTCCGTACCGCTGCGTACCGGCCCCATGGATCTATTAATAAAATCTGGATGGGAGATCGAAAATGGCCGCCCATTCATTTCAATGCATTCTGCTCAGCCAGCGCATACGCTGAAAAAGTTCCTGACTTCCGGGTTTACTTCCGCGTTAAGGGGTCCATAGAGCATGCTCAGTTGAGTCACCTCCCATGATGCTCTGGGGCCTCCCATCATGTCCCGGGGCAATGACGCGAATATTAATATAATATGTATTAATATAATATATTAATTAATGTATATTATTACATGTATAGTATTACATATATCATTAATGTATTAATATAATATAATTACATAATATATATTAATATAAACATCCGTGGAATGCACGGACACGGCTGTGACGTCACCTGTGACGTTGAGTTCAGTACTTCAGTGTTTGAAGTGATTTTTGTGCCTGTTAGTCCGGGGAGCTTTCAGAAAGAGACTTTTCTTTGACTTTTCTGGCCGTTATAAAACATTTTTGACGGATAAAAAGTCCATGACTTAAAAATATAGAATACAAAGATTAGTAATTGCCGGTGATTACAGCTGGAGGTTCCTGTGAACAGTTTTAGAGGCTTCTCTTTTACTATTGCGGTCTATGGGAAAAAAGCTTTCTGGGCCACATGGGATTTTTTGTTGCAGTACCGCGGCTGGACACTGGGGGAAATCGGCGCGCCTTCTGAGCACGAGACCCGGGGGCGTACCGGCCCACTTAAAGGAGCATGAGGCAGGATTGAGGCAGGATTTATGAAAAAAATTAGTATACATTTTAAGTTTTCTAGTAATAATGTCAGATGAAGCGTTCCAAACCAAAAAGAATGATTCCTCTAGTGTATCTCTCCTTTGCCTTGAACAGGCTGTGTGCTGCAAAATGTGCTGCAATTCGGTCCCGAATTTCCCGCGCTGTCCTGCGGATGTGACGTCACATGACGCTGCATGCACGTTCTCCCCGTTCTCCCGTGCCGGCTTCACTGTTGGCTGCAGTACCCCCCAACGGCCGTCGTGGTGAAGGGTGGCGCTAGAGAGTCTCATTTCTTAAAAGGAGCCTCATGCTCCTTTAAAGAACTGCATGGATGGAATATTCCATTTTAACGCGAAAGGGAGGGGGTGTGCACGGATTCTCTATTTCTCTGTATTTTATTGTGTTGTTTTTGCTTGTGATTTAAACATACAAAATGACAATTTATAAACACATGGATGGGGCTCACTCCACACTCCAGGGTCCCCCAATTAGACTAACAGCTGTACGGGGAGTGTGTGGGCAGCTGCTCTGGGGCGGTTGCCTACCAACGGCTCAATACAAAGACCGCCGCTGCAGCCTGCAGCTGAGCCCGCTCTGCTTCGCCATGCTGAAGGTGGTGGGTGCCTTGGAAAATATGTACAAAATTGTGTTTTGTCTCTGTGACCTCTTCAACATCGGACCCATGAAGGAGAGGATCCACACCCTGGAGAACGTCCTCCTCATCCAACAGTGTGTGATCGTAGGCCTCATCCTGCTCATAATCTACATACTGTGGAGAAGACACTGAAACCGGCTCACTGGCTAAAAACCTCGGCTGTTCCAGGACGGGCCAATAACCCTTGTGATGTTGTTTCATTGCACTTTGCTGTTTGTTACCCTGGGTAGCTTCCAAACTGACCTGATTCCTCCCTTTACAAGTTCCTTAATCGACTAAGAAGTGCACTTCACCTGCGTGAAGCTGCCCCCCACCCCATGCAAAACTCAGTAAAAATATTCTCAATCGTTTGTGCTGCGTTAGTACGACGGAGTATTAGGGCCAAACTAAGACAAAAAAAAAAATTGGAAATTACGAAAATAAAGTCGTAAAATTACGAGAATAAAGTCAAAACCTAATGTTGAGAGAATAAAGTTGTAATATTATGAGAATAAAGTTGTAATATTACGAGAATAAAGTTGTAATATTACGAGAATAAAGTCGTAATATTACGAGAATAAAGTCGTAATATTACGAGAATAAAGTTGTAATATTATGAGAATAAAGTCATGGCCTAATGTTGCGAGAATAAAGTTGTAATATTACGAGAATAAAGTCGTAAAATTACGAGAATAAAGTCGTAATATTACGAGAATAAAGTTGTAATATTATGAGAATAAAGTCATGGCCTAATGTTGCGAGAATAAAGTTGTAATATTACGAGAATAAAGTCGTAAAATTACGAGAATAAAGTCATAGCCTAATGTTGAGAGAATAAAGTCGTAATATTACGAGAATAAAGTCGTAAAATTACGAGAATAAAGTCGTAATATTACGAGAATAAAGTTGTAATATTATGAGAATAAAGTCGTAATATTATGAGAATAAAGTTATAATATTACGAGAATAAAGTCGTAAAATTACAAGAATAAAGTCATATTGTTGCGAGAATAAAGTCGTAATATTACGACTTTATTCTCGTAATTTTACGACTTTATTCACGTAATTTCAATTTTTTTTTTGTATTAGTTTGGCCCTAATACTCCGTCGTAGCGGTAGTGCTGGTTTGTGCAGAAAGAAATTTCGTTTGTGCTGCTTTACTTTTGAAGATATAACGGGTTAATTATGAAACGATGACGTCACGCAGCCCCCGACTTTGTCCAAAATAAACCAAAATGGTCTTGTTTGCTTGTGCTGCGTTAGTGCTGATTATATTACTTAGATCCATATTTTTGAATATGCCACTATTGAAATGAGGACATTTCATTTACAAAAAGGGAAGAATGTAACATGAGATCTATTTTTGTTTTGGCTGAACACAATTTCAAGGAGTTTCGCTCCTGTGCTTTGGTTTTTGATATCCAGTAGGCTATACCGTAATGTTTAAAGATCCAACAAAATTCCCGCAACCCTCCGAAATGGTTTCTTTTATTTTTTTGTCAAATGTGCAACATTCCATCAGACAGAAAACCGGACAAATAATTAATCATAGATAGAAAGCTGTTTTATTGTTTTAAGAACTGTGTTGTGGTCTGATGATAAATTCATAGACGACGTCATCATCCAGCTTTTGCTCTGTTTATCAACTCAATGTCCAATAAAGTTTGTTGTATACATTTGAACAATGTTTGTATCTTTTTTGTGCGGGAAAAACTCGCGTTTGTACCGTAAACCATCTTTACAACCGTCTTTGTTCTTTAGCTCTAAAATATAAATCTAGTTTTTAAATGGTTCTCAAAACCCTGATCTAATATCTGATTTCAAGGTAAGTGGAAATACACTCTAATACAATATAGACTTCTTATAGCAACATTTCTTGTCTTATTTAGATAATTCTGTAAATTGGCACCAACATTGGTATTAACCATGAATATATATGCAGACAAGGGGAAAAAAAGAAGATTAAAATGCATATATGTTTTACCAAAATTGTATTAACCATTAATTACAGAAGAGTATTAGGGCCAGGCAGGATATAAATGAAAATAAGATTTTAGAGGAGGAAGATTTTTTTTTCATTATGCACTTCGAGAAAAAAGTTGAAATGTCGAGATTAATGTTGAAAAGTTGAGAAAAAAGGCGAAATTTCGACTTTATTCACGAAATTTCGACTTTATTCTTGAAATTGTATTTCAACATTAATCTCGACATTTCAACTTTTTTCTCGACATTTTGACTTTTTTCGAAGTGCACAATAAAAAAAAATCTTCCCCTATCAAATATTAAAAAAAAAAAGATTAAAATGCATATATATGATTTAAGTTTGACCAAAATTGGTATTTACAATAATATATATGCAGACATTAATCTCGACAACATTAATCTCGACATTTCGACTTTTTTCTCGACATTTTGACTTTTCTCGAAGTGCACAATAAAAAAAAATCTTCCCCTATCAAATATTTTTTTCTCCTGCATGGTCCTGATACTCTTCCGTATTAATATATATGCAGACAAGGGGGAAAAAGGAAGATTAAAATGCATTTATATGCTTTAAGTTTGACCAAAATTGGTTATTAACCCCTTGTGCTGTCTTCGGGTCAGGAGGAAAGAAGGAAGGAAGGAAGGAAGGAAGGGAAAAAAGAAGGAAGGAAGGAAGGAAGGGAAAAAGGAAGGAAGGAAGGAAGGAAGGAAGGGAGGAAAGAAGGAAGGGAAAAAGAAGGAAGGAAGGAAGGAAGGGGAGAAAAGAAGGAAGGAAGGGAGAAAAGAGGGAAGGAAGGAAAGAAGGGAGGAAAGAAGGAAGGGAAAAAAGAAGGAAGGAAGGAAGGGAAAAAAGAAGGAAGGAAGGAAGGAAGGGAAAAAAGGAAGGAAGGAAGGAAGGAAGGAAGGGAGGAAAGAAGGAAGGGAAAAAAGAAGGAAGGAAGGAAGGAAGGGAGAAAAGAAGGAAGGAAGGGAAAAAAGAAGGAAGGAAGGAAGGAAGGGAAAAAGGAAGGAAGGAAGGAAGGAAGGAAGGGAGGAAAGAAGGAAGGGAAAAAAGAAGGAAGGAAGGAAGGAAGGAGGAAAGAAGGAAGGAAGGGAGAAAAGAAGGAAGGAAGGGAGAAAAGAAGGAAGGAAGGAAGGAAGGAAGGAAGGGGAGAAAAGAAGGAAGGAAGGAAGGAAGGAAGGAAGGAAGGAAGGAAGGAAGGAAGGGAGAAAAGAAGGAAGGAAGGAAGGGAGAAAAGAAGGAAGGAAAGAAGGAAGGGAGAAAAGAAGGAAGGAAGGAAAGAAGGAAGGAAGGGAGAAAAGAAGGAAGGAAGGAAGGAAGGGAGAAAGAAGGAAGGAATGAATGAAGGAAGGAAAGGAGTAAAGAAGGAACAGGAGAATCAGGTCATTTTGACCCAAAGACAGTACTAAGAGTTAACCATTAATATAGACAGACAAGGGGGAAACATTTTATTTTGAAAACACCGACCGGAAGTGGTCGGTGTTGTTGCTGCTGCTTCTTTTTCTACCTCTATCTTTATTTCCTCGCAGCCGCTCGGCCAGAATAATGGGGATTTCTGTGAATTAACGTCCCCTAACCCCCTCAGACTGGTGTTTTCCGTGTTTATCCGCCCCCCAGACCTCGCAGTTTGTCCCCGGGGAGCTCGTAATTCGGCCATGCCGGCCCGGTAGCGGCTAGGGAAGTTAGCCGCCTCGTTTGTTTCGCGCATTTCAAGAAGTCTCCCTCGCTGATTTTCTAACGTGCTAAACCGGTTTTTTTTCTACACCAAAAAAACCTCGCTTTTCCTGCCTCAAAAAGTACAAGAAACGGCTCTCAGGCGTTTTTAAGATGAGGGAGCAGCATTTCTGCAGCAACAAAGAGGAGAAGAGGAGCTGATTTTCCTCTTCTTTCTGTGTTTTTTGAGTCTTCCTCACACCTTTCAGGAGGTTTATCCCGGGGGTGGGAGGTTAGGTCAGGTCCTAGGAGGTTTATCCCCGGGGAGAAGAGGTTTATCCCGGGGAGAAGAGGTTTATCCCGGGGTAAATGGCTCCCCACAAACAGGGCTCCTCGCTGGGGTTCGGGGCTGGGGACCAGCCCGGAGCTGCAGCAAAGAAGCCGAACATGCAGCTGCTGCAAGCCGACCCCATGATCTGTTCCCTGCAGGCCTTCGAGAGTGAGTTACAGTTACAGTTATAGTTACAGTTACAGTTATAGTTACTGACCATGATCTGTTCCTGCAGGCCTTCGAGAGTGAGTTACAGTTAGTTACTATTATAGTTACAGTTACAGTTACTGACCACGATCTGTTCCTGCAGGCCTTCGAGAGTGAGTTACAGTTACTATTATAGTTACAGTTACTGTACCTGCAGGCCTTCGAGAGTGAATTAGTTAGTTACTATTATAGTTACAGTTACAGTTACAGTTACTGACCATGATCTGTTCCTGCAGGCCTTCGAGAGTGAGTTACAGTTACAGTTATAGTTACTGTTATAGTTACTGTTATAGTTACAGTTACTGTTACAGTTACTGTTACAGTTACTGTTACAGTTACTGTTATAGTTACTGTTACTGTTACTATTACTGTTACTGTTACAGTTACTGTTATAGTTACTGTTATAGTTACTGTTATAGTTACTATTACAGTTACTATTACAGTTACTGTTACTGTTTACAGTTATAGTTACTATTACAGTTACTGTTATAGTTACTATTACAGTTACTGTTATAGTTACTGTTACAGTTACAGTTACTGTTACTGTTACAGTTACTGTTACTGTTATAGTTACAGTCAGAGGTGGACAGAGTACTCGACCCCCAGTACTTGAGTAAGAGTACAAATACTACTGGTCAAAATTTACTCCGTTACAAGTAAAAGTAGCTCAGTCAAAATATTACTCGAGTAAGAGTAGAAAAGTACTTGCTTTTAAAGGTACTTAAGTATCCAAAAGTAAATGCTTTAAATTTACTTTTTAGTAAAAGTAAGAGTAAGAGTAAATCTCTTATTTTCCACATCAGTAAATTACTATTTTTTTTCTAAATTAATTGTTGCAGCTCTGTCTTGACTTGTTGACTCTGTCTTGACTTGTTGCAGCTCTGTCCTGACTTGTTGCAGCTCTGTCCTGACTTGTTGCGGCTCTGTCTTGACTTGTTGCAGCTCTGTCCTGACTTGTTGCGGCTCTGTCTTGACTTGTTGCAGCTCTGTCTTGACTTGTTGCGGCTCTGTCTTCACTTGTTGCGGCTCTGTCTTGACTTGTTGCGGCTCTGTCTTGACTTGTTGACTCTGTCTTGACTTGTTGCAGCTCTGTCTTGACTTGTTGCGGCTCTGTCTTGACTTGTTGCAGCTCTGTCTTGACTTGTTGCGGCTCTGTCTTGACTTGTTGCGGCTCTGTCTTGACTTGTTGACTCTGTCTTGACTTGTTGCAAGCTCTGTCTTGACTTGTTGCAGCTCTGTCTTGACTTGTTGCAGCTCTGTCTTGACTTGTTGCGGCTCTGTCTTGACTTGTTGCAGCTCTGTCTTGACTTGTTGACTCTGTCTTGACTTGTTGCAGCTCTGTCTTGACTTGTTTGCAGCTCTGTCTTGACTTGTTGCAGCTCTGTCTTGACTTGTTGCGGCTCTGTCTTGACTTGTTGCGGCTCTGTCTTGACAAACGCAGGCTACTTTGGCGGTATCGTTTTGAGGAGGCTTGACGTATTTCCGCTTTACGTACATCCCAGTGGAGAGCGTGCACTGTGATAGGTCTCCTCCTTTGACAAAAAGACAGCTTTTGTGTCCAATAGGATTTTAGGGAAGAAGAAAAAAAGAACAGACCTGAAAGTAACGAGTACTTTTCAGGCCTTCCTAGAAATTTACTCGAGTAAAAATATTTGTCTTGGAAATGTATTCAAGTAAGAGTAATAAGTACCAAAGAAATCTAATACTCAAGTAAAGTACAAATCCTCTGGATATGTACTTAAGTACAGTACTCAAGTAAATTTACTTTGTTACTGTCCACCACTGGTTACAGTTACTGTTACTGTTTATTTACCCCTAAACTGGTCTGGACCTTCCAGGAAATGTTACAGTTTATTTACACTGAGACACGTGGATCAGTGCAGTGAGAGGAGCAGCTGGAGACACTAAACTTAAACTGTCATCTAGGGACGCAAGGATCCATACTGAAATATCGATATTTCCAATACCAGATCCATTCTCAAATGAAAATATCGATACTTCCGATACTTCAGTCATTTGTGCTAATGTATATCCTTAACAGGAAGAAGGTGGAAAGTAACTAAACTATTACGATTTTGTGTAAATGACACGCTGCTGGTAAGAAATACACAATATATCGGTATTGAATCGTTATCGCAGATACCAGCCTGAATTTTACTCAATATCTGATCGGAAAGGAAATTGGTCGTATCGATCATCAGTACCAAGTCAAAACGTGATGCGTCACCCTTGAGATTTGCGCCCTTGTATCTGGCGTTTGCCTTGATAGGAGTGAACATGCTTACTGTTGCTGTTGCATGGCTTTTCAAACACTACAACAGCTCAGGGATACTATCGTAATTAATTTTCTTTAACTGAATGCAGCTCATAACTTTCCCAAAAGAAAAAGCACAGAGTAGATCACAACTTCTTATATCGATATTACAAGTGTCTGGTTCTAATTTTAAAAGTTGAGTGTATAAATTGTCATTTGAACCTTCTATGGGCCAATCCACAAAAGGATTGCGCGGCTTTTGCAGCCGCTAAACCGGTGCAAATGAGACAAAAAGAGAGCGTCTAATTCACAAAGCACCCGCAAAGGGGAATTGCACCACAAACTGCGCTGCCAAGCAAATAGTGTCATGGTGCGCCTGTGCCATTTGCATGCATGTAAATTAGGTAATATTCATACATTCGGCGCAAAATTGCCCCCTTTCTATGCAAATAAGCCTAATTGCAAAAACCGTCTAATTCACAAAGGCCAGGGCTATTTGCCACACGCAAAAATAGTGGAGCAAATACCGTCTTTTCGAAGCGTGTATTAGCTGCGCGCAAACTCACTCCTCACTCCCCATCTGTCTCTGTTTCTCTCTCTCTTCAATATCATTCAAGCCTGTGTGATACTGAATGATATTAAGGGTGAAATCTACAGTCAGACATGACTGTAGACAGTCAGATCAAGTGGGGTTGTGGACTTATCTCGGATTTAAAAATAAAAATAACAGGACGGAGCTAGGGCTGGGCGATATGGACCAAAAGTAATATCTCGATATTTTCTAGCTGAATGGCGATACTCGATATATATCTCGATATTTTTTCTGTGCCATAATTGGGGTTTCCCCCAAAGCATTATAGCATAGCATCTCTGTTAGCATCTCTGTTAGCTTCATCTTTTCTGAGGCAAACCCTTAAAAAAACTTTATTAACAGAGGTCTGCACAATATCAAAATGTATAAAACACATGAAATAAAAATAAACTGCCTGCATATATAGAATAAAAAAGCTTCTTGAATAAAATAAAACAAATATCCCTTTCCTGCATAACAATTAAATTAAAATACGCTGTAATTAATACAATGTAGACAGTAACAGGCAGACTTTTCCACTGAGGTTGACAGTTGTGCAAATAACAAAACATTTGTGCAAATCTCAAATAAAACATTCAAGTCAATTTGTCACAAAATAAGCTATATCAAAATTAAAAAAAAAAAAAAAATTATTATTATTTTTTTTTTAAATCGATATAAACGATATTGTCTCGTACCATATCGCGTTTGAAAATATATCGATATATATTAAAATCTCGATATATCGCCCAGCCCTAGACGGAGCTCAGGATTCATCCATACAGTAACACTGACAGACGGGGATATTGATTCCCAGATATGGTTTCTCTCTGTCGGAGTTAAATTTCTTGTCTGAAGTTTGGAGGAATGCCTGTGCACCTGCATCAGGACATTTAACTCGTGGTCTGTGAATTTCATTTTTCGCTTTCTCTCTGCCATTCTCGTGTCTACTGTGTTCTTGACGCAAAGGCAACATTTATATAATTTGCCACCTGGCTGATTGTGATCACAGCGCAAATTGCACTCAGCTGCAAAACTTCATGGGCGTGTTTGCGCCGGCATATCATTAGAGCAAAATCTTTTGTGAATAGGACCTTAAAGCGGGCAAATTACGGGCGCAAATGCGGCGCAATTCACAGCGCTATTTGCGGGGCGCAATCTATTCTTTGTGGATTGGGCCCTATGTGTCTAAATATGTGTATTACCAAATAATAATAGCTGTGTAACTGTTTATTTTCAGAGCCGACACAAATCTATAGGTTCCTCCGCACAAGGAACTTGATAGCCGTGAGTTTTCCCTTTTCTAACAAGTATTAACTTGATCATTGGAGATCAATAAACTCCACATTTAAACACTACTTCCTTTTCTCTCCCTGGTACATTTCAGCCAATATTCCTGCACCGGACGCTCACCTACATGTCCCACAGGAGCTCCCGGAGCAACACCAGAAGGTACAAAGAAAAGAAATCACTGAAATTGTTGAGAAGCTGTGTTGGATTCATTCATTGTTCCATACTGTACTTTTGCAACCTGTATTTTTCTGCAGCTCTAGGTAACCTGCTTCTTTATCTTTTAAATATGTTTGGTTTAAAGTAGGGCTGAAACGATTCCTCGAATAATTTTGAGTAATTCGATTACAAAAAATGATCGAGGAATTCTCTCTGCCTCGAGGAATCGTTTAATTTTGCAGCTCAAAGCAGGTGTTTCACACGGACTACATTTAATGTGGCACAACTCGCTGACGCCGCGCACGTAGAGGAAGAAGAAAGAGGAGGAAATGTTTGGTTTTTGTAACATGCTCAGGCGAGAGACACATGTAGCTCAGTGCTTAACTTTTATTTTGAATCCACTCTACATTCTTCTGGTCCGTTCTCCTATATGTTCCCCCTCTAACCCGGTACTTACATAGGTTCCTCTAAACATCTGTTTTATAATATATAAATAATTTTATTTTGAACACTGCCAAAACTCAAAATCTTAACTAGAACTTAAAATTAGCTTGACACAAATGAAAGTTCAATTGAAACACGTGGGAAAAACACCTAACCTTTTAAGTTATGTGTGTTATCAGGCGTAACAGCATTTTTAGGTCAGAAATAAGAACATTTCTTGGTAAGATCCTTAGTTTTTTGAGTGAATCAGTGAATTTGGTCGACTGTGTAAGTTCAGGGTTTTTAAATGCACAGCCATGAACTACTGGATTATATCATTTAGGCCCCGTTTCCACATAGCCGGGTATTTACAAAAACGGATATTTCCCCCTCTACGTTTTGAAAAATTCCATCGTTTACACAAGATCGTTTTCAAATCTCTTCGTTTACAGGGATCTGCATAAATACGCTGTTAACGTCATGCCAGCCAATCAGAATCCTGGAAAAACATCAACAAATGACACGTGTAACTTCCAGTTAAGGCTGATTTATGGTTCTGCGTTACACCAACGCAGAGCTACGGCGTAGGGGTACGCAGCGACGCACACCGTACGGGCGCGCATCGCCGCGTACCCTACGCCGTAGGCTCTGCGTCGATTTAACGCAGAACCATAAATCAGGCTTTACTTCCAAGACGGAACGAAAGTCTTTGGTTTGGAGTGACAGAGAAGTGAGTTACTTTTAGGTGTGACTTTAGAATATAAAACAGGTAAAATACAAGAAAAATATTAACGGTGGCCAAACTAATTGTAAACACAGGTCGCACACATGACGCTGGTGACGTTTCTGTTGCATAATGTGACGTTCTGAAGCCTAAATGTCCGTTTTCCTCTGTTTAGACGCAAACTTGAAAACGGAGTTTTTGCAAATCTCCACTTTTGGCCGGAGTTTTCAGAAATGATTGTTTTTGGTGACTTTGAGCTCCGTTTTTCGTGTAAACGAACGGCCAAAACGCATGAAAACGCCTCCGTTTTTGCTCCGTGTAAACGGGGTCTAAAGGCTGAATTATGCTTCTGCGTCAAAATGGCGCCGTGCCTACGGCGTGTGGTTTGGATCGATGCAGAGGACACGCCGTCACCCTGCTGTGTCAATGACGTGCACTTCCCGAAAATTGTAACTACGCGTCGAGGAGACGCAGACCACACGCAGACCGAGAGGGCTGTGATTGGTTCGTTTGAAAGCGAAGCATTTCCGGTTTCCGGTTTGAATCAGTAGTGAACTTCCAGGGCTCTTTTCTTCGTTTATATGTGATTTTTTTTTTTTGTTTTGGTTTTTTGCACAATAGTTGTCCTTATTTCTTTGATTTACTGTGACCGGAAATAGTCGGATAAACCATTCAGAAAAAGATCGGCTAACTAGCGGTCGCGGGGGGGGTACTGCACCGCGACCAAACGGAGAGACGGAGAAGTCCGAAGGGTTCAGCACGGCGTCACGGCTGCGGCGTGTGTTTCTGCGTCGGTGTGACGCAGAAGCATAATTCAGCTTTAGTCTTAGTAATGTCAATTAACATCTAACATCTTATGTATATTTATAATTGCTCTTTAACTAAACAAAAATATGTTTTGTCCGATTAATCAATGGAATTTTTCAGTAGATTACTAAAATATTTGATAGCTGCAGCCCTAGTTTTAAAGCAGGTTTTTTCATGATAGTTTGCCTCTCAGAAATCCGCCTGCTTTC
>NC_084607.1:3265654-3314654 GCF_033807715.1 Cololabis saira
GGAATGGGTGATATTTTACCGTTCACGATAAACCATCAAAAAAATTCCCCACGGTAAGAATTTGTATCTCACGGTAAAAATGATAAATTCCCGTTGATGATGTTTTTGTGTAAAGATGATTTATGGTTCTGAGTTAAATCCACACACAACGTACAGGAAGGAAGGAAGGAAGGAAGGAAGGAAGGAAGGAAGGAAGGAAGGAAGGAAGGAAGGAAGGAAGGAAGGAAGGAAGGAAGGAAGGAAGGAAGGAAGGAAGGAAGGAAGGAAGGAAGGAAGGAAGGAAGGAAGGAAGGAAGGAAGGAAGGAAGGAAGGAAGGAAGGAAGGAAGGAAGGAAGGAAGGAAGGAAGGAAGGAAGGAAGGAAGGAAGGAAGGAAGGAAGGAAGGAAGGAAGGAAGGAAGGAAGGAAGGAAGGAAGGAAGGAAGGAAGGAAGGAAGGAAGGAAGGAAGGAAGGAAGGAAGGAAGGAAGGAAGGAAGGAAGGAAGGAAGGAAGGAAGGAAGGAAGGAAGGAAGGAAGGAAGGAAGGAAGGAAGGAAGGAAGGAAGGAAGGAAGGAAGGAAGGAAGGAAGGAAGGAAGGAAGGAAGGAAGGAAGGAAGGAAGGAAGGAAGGAAGGAAGGAAGGAAGGAAGGAAGGAAGGAAGGAAGGAAGGAAGGAAGGAAGGAAGGAAGGAAGGAAGGAAGGAAGGAAGGAAGGAAGGAAGGAAGGAAGCCTGAAAGAAAGAAAGAAATGTGTAGTTTAGTATTTAGTATCTTTTAGAGCAGTGTTTTGGCTCCAAAGACTGAATGTGGTGATAGATTTATAGTTAAAAAGGTGGAGTTGAATTGTTTTTTTTTATCGTTATCGGGATAAATGCCAAAAATTATTGTGATACATTTTTTAGTCCATACCGCCCATCCCTACTATACGTATCCTCCCATCGAGCTGCTGCTGTGATACGTCAACGTCGCCGCCATATTGGATGTTCAAGACTGCGCTGTAAACTAATACAAGTAAATGGACTTATTTTCATAAAGCGTCTTTCTACAAAGAAATGTACGTTTTACGTCTCATTTATTCATTCACACACGCACTAATATACTTGGAAACAGTTAGGCACCAAATATAATATATTTAATTTTCTCAGATGGCAAAAATAAGAACTTTATTTATCCCACATAGGAGTAATTCATGTTATATCAGCTATAGAGAACAAGGTAGTGCCGAAAAACAATATATATCCCCCCTCACACGTTATTTTATTGTCTGAAAAATGGTTCAAATGTGTTATTTTGTTATTTGAACATTTTTAAATTTGTTTTGTTGATGAGTTTTATATTATTATATATTATTTAGTATTATATTTGTTGCCTAACTGTTTCCCAAGTATATTAGTGCGTGTGTGAATGAATAAATGAGACGTAAAACGTACATTTCTTTGTAGAAAGGCACTTTATGAAAATAAGGAAAAATGAGGAAAAAAGAGGAACAAAAAGGAAAAAAGATAAAAATAAAGAGGAGAAAGAGGAAAAAATAGGGAAAAAAATGGAAAAGGGAGGAAAAAAAGAGGAAAAAAGAGAGAAAAAGTGGAAAAAAGTGCATGTGTGAATGAATAAATGAGACGTAAGACGTACATTTCTTTGTAGAAAGATGCTTTATGAAAATAAGTCCATTTACTTGTATTAGTTTACAGCGCAGTCTTGAACATCCAATATGGCGTTGACGTACGGCTAAGCGCTCCATGGGGAGATACGTATATATATCTATGGTGATGAGGACCGTGGTTGACCTTTGACCCCTCTCCCCAGGTTCACCTGCGCAGCCTCTCCGTCTTCTCCAACTTCCCCGTGGCCAACAGGAAGATCGTCTACCGAGCCAGCTGCATGGACTTCTCGCCGCACAGCGGCTTCTTCTCATTGGCTAACAACAAAGGCCACGCCCCCCTCTACAGGTCAGCTGATCCGGCGCTTCATTCCCAACGTAGCTCAGCTTTGTAGCGCGAATGCAAAAATGATGACTGATACGAAGAGACGCGACACAACCGACCTGAAAGTCCGGACTGGTGTTGTTTTCAGCAGCCTGTTTATTTAAATTTGTGTGTTCTTGTTTCCAGGTTGCTGCATTACAAAGACTTCTGAAGAGGATGGTGGATCTCCCCACGTCTTCTTTTATTTTTGTTTTTTCTTTTTTTGAAGAAAAATATATTATTTTAATCATGAAAAAAGCCTGTCAGTATTTTCATTCAAACAATCACTTATTTGAGATAAGCCAACTGTCATTATTTATTTATTCTTTTATACTTAGTCCAGTTCCCATTTCTCTTAAATTCCCTGAAACAGATTTCGGTTGGTTCAGATTTTCTTTCACTAAACAATAAATATCTGCAGAATTAAGCATGATCTCAACCAAGCTGAAGACAGATTTAACAACAAAAACCAAATGGAAAATAAAACAATATTAATGATGATGATGATATTGTGGCGTTTGTGGTCAGTGATGTTTCATGTCATGATTCAGGTTTTCACGTTTCCTAACTCCGTACGGTTCACACGTCACGAGGATTGAAGTGACACATTTATCTGAGGTCCAGTAGAACCAGTATCAATCAATCAATCAAATTTTATTTATATAGCACCTTTCATCCAGGTACATGAAATACAAAGTGCTTTGACATTTTGACTGAAAAATAAGTGTAATAAACAAAAAAATAAAAACTGGGAGACCAAAAAAATAAAAACTGGGAGACCAAAAAAATCAAAACTGGGAGACCAAAAAAATAAAAACTGGGAGACCAATGCACACTGACATACAATATAGTTAATTAAAATGAAAAAATTATTAAAGTTCAAGGATTAAGGCTAAAAAATAATCAGTCCACAACAATAAAATATAATAAAAACATCACAAGAAATAGATAAATAAAACAAATACCTTTAAAAAATGTTAAACAGAATAAAACTATAAAATTTGATGCTACATAAAAGCCAGACCAAAGAGATGAGTTTTTAGTCTACGTTTAAAAATGTTCATATTTCCAGCTCCTCTCAGATCCTCCGGCAGTTTTGACACTAATCCCTTATCTAAGGTCCAGTAGAACCAGTATGGACACTAATCCCTTATTTTAGGTCCAGTGCAGGGGTCGGCAACTCAAAATGTTTTAGATCCATATTGGACCAAAAACACAAAAACAAATGTGTCTGGAGCCGCAAAAAATGAAAAGTCTTGTATCAGCCTTAGAATGAAGGAACACATGCTGCATGTTTCTATATTAAATATAACTGGGGGAAGGTTTTTCTTTCATTAGGCACTTCGAGAAAAAAGTCAAAATGTTGAGAAAAAAAGTCAAAATTTCTAGAAAAAAGTTGAAATGTCAAGATTAATGTTGAAGTACAATCTTGACAAAGAAGTCGAAATGTCGAGAAAAAAGTACAAATTTCGAGAAAAAAGTCGAAATGTCAAGATTAAAAAGGAAAGGAAAAAGGAAGAAAAAAAGAGAAAAAAGGAAAAATAGAAGAAAAAAGAAAAAAAGGAAAATAAGAAAAAAAAGAAAAGAACTAAAAAGAAAAAAAAAAGAAGACAAAAAGTAAAACATTTTTGAAAAAGCTCCAACAGGGCGGCGCTAAGGAGCCGCGGGTTTCCGAAACCTGGTCCAGTAGAACCAGTAATCACTTATTTGAGGAACCAGTAAGGACACTAATCCATTGTCTAAGGTCCAGCAGAACCAGTAATCCCTTATCTAAGGTCCAGTAGAACCAGTATGGACACTAATCCCTTATTTTAGGTCCAGTGCAGGGGTCGGCAACTCAAAATTTTGAAAGATCCATATTGGACCAAAAACACAAAAAACTAATATGTCTTGAGCCACAAAAAATGAAAAGTCTTGTATCAGCCTTAGAATGAAGACAACACATGCTGCATGTTTCTATACAGTATTAGTTAGAACTGGGGGAATATTTTTTTTTCATTATGCACTTCGAGAAAAAAGTCAAAATGTTGAGAAAAAAGTTGAAATGTCAAGATTAATGTTGAAGTACAATCTTGAGAAAGAAGTCGAAATGTCGAGAAAAAAGTCGAAATTTCGAGAAAAATGTCAAGATTAAAAAGGAAAGGAAAAAGGAAGAAAAAAGGAAAAATAGAAGAAAAGGGAAAAGAAAAAAAAAGAAAAGAAATAAAAAGACAAAAAAAGGGAAAAAAGAAAAAAAAGAAGACAAAAAGTAAAATGTTTTTGAAAAAGCTCCAATAGGGCGGCGCTAAGGAGCCGCGGGTTGCCGAAACCTGGTCCAGTAGAACCAGTAGGCCTAATCACTTATTTGAGGAACCAGTAAGGACACTAATCCATTATCTAAGGTCCAGCAGAACCAGTAATCCCTTATCTGACTGAGGTCCAGTAAAACCAGTATGGAAACTAATCTTTTATCTAAAAGGTCCAGTAGAACCAGCATGGAAAGCTGATGGTTCAATAGAATAAAGAAGAGAATCACAGCTTTTATAACATATTAAATACCCCGTATATAATCAGTCCTAACAGGTAACTGTGTGAATGAGGAGTCAGTGAGTGTGAGTTTGCGCCGCTGATCTGCAGCTCCAATAATCCTCCAGATTACAGCCTGACCTGCAGGAGACGCGTCACACTTGACACGATGATGGGGAGTTACTCCACGTTCCTCTAGTCACTCTTCGGAGAATGTTTGGGGACATTATTGCGTAAAAAGCTTGTCGGGATCACCTTCCTACGAGGACGCGATGCGTTAAGAGACAAATCCGGTTTAAAGGGAAACCAAACGAGGCCAAGCGGGTTTTTACGCGCAGCGCGCACGCGTGGATCACATTCTCAGCAGGACTTTATTCCCTCCCTGCTTGGTTTTTAGTTTCTCCTCGACACTTTTCTGAGCTCTGGTAATGAAATGAAATAATAAAAGTCCTGCTTCCGGTGTGAACCTCGGCTCTAATCCCTGATTACGCAGATGGATTGCGTCCTGTGCGCGCCAGGGCTGCGCCGCTTGACTTTCACCGCTGTGCCGTCGTTTTACGCGCTGAACTGAGGCAGTTTTAGGGCAGAATAGTGTCCTACAGGGCCAGGGTTAGGTTGTGTTGTTAGAGGACCAAACAGGGTTTCCACCAGTCGCGTCATCGGTGCCAGAACATGAGGAGAACTGTCCTGAAAGAAGCGGAAATGAGGCCAAGCGGGTTTTTACGCGCAGCGCGCACGCGTGGATCACATTCTCAGCAGGACTTTATTCCCTCCCTGCTCGGCTTTTAGTTTCTCCTCGTCACTTTTCTGAGGTCTGGTAATGAAATGAAATAATAAAATTGCTGCTTCCGGTGTGAACCTCTACTCTAATCCCTGATTACGCAGATGGATTGCGTCCTGTGCGCCAGGGCCGCGCCGCTTGACTTTCACCGCTGTGCCGTCGTTTTACGCGCTGAACTGAGACAGTTTTAGGGCAGAATAGTGTCCTACAGGGCCAGGGTTTAGGTTGTTTCGTTAGAACCAAACAGGGTTTCCATCCGTCTCGTCTTCTGTGCCAGAAAATGAGGAGAACTGTCCTGAAAGAAGCGGCCAAGCGCTTCCCCTGGCTGGCCAATGTCACCCTGTACGGCTGCCTGTTCGCCGGCGGCGACCTGGTCCACCAGCTCATGGCCCAGAGGGAGAGCATGGACTGGAAACACACTCGCAACGTGGCCATCGTGGCCATCAGTTTCCATGGAAACTTCAATTACTTCTGGCTGCGCGCCCTGGAGAGACGGTTCCCAGGGAAATCCGCCGGGATGGTTTTCCGCAAACTTTTACTGGACCAGAGCTTCGCGTCTCCGCTGGGCACCAGCGTCTTCTACACAGGTAAGAGGGTCTCATGAGGAAATATTAGATTTTATTCAAAGAATCTGGGAGTGCTTGCTCCGTTTACACCGGCGTGAAAGCGCAGCGTAAAGCTTGATTTATGATTTAGTTCTGCGTTAAATCGACGGCGTTATGGTACGCGTCGACGCGCAGTACGTTGCGCGTCGACGCATAACCTACGCCGTAGGCTCTGCGTCGGTGTAACGCGGAACCATAAATCAGCCTTAACTCAAGTCATGCCAGTAAATCACGCTCGAGAGGAAAATCCCTGTAGAAAAATGTTTTTTTTTTATATATATTTTTTGCTAATGAAATCACAAGAGCACACTGAATAAAATAAATCTAAGCGCATGTAAATATAACACATTTAAATCTGTGATATTAACATTTAAAAATGAAGTTTGTAGCTTTACATACATCGAGTTTTGAACTTAATCTGGATTTGTTCAAAAAACAAGACATTGTGTATTTCTTCCATAACAAGCAGTATTTATGTAATCCCAGGCAATCTTTTCATTTACACACAAACGACATATTTACTTTTCCTTTAACAGTTTTAATCTATTGGGCACATTGACCAACGTTTAGATGAAACATGTTTTATTTGTTTGAGTAGAAACCACAGTAAAAAATATCTTGCTTGATCTACTTTAAAAAAAATTAAGGCGACTTTTTCACATGAGATTTTTATGTAGATCAAGAAAGACTAGTCTTTGTATAAACTACTTAATTTTTAGTATGTACAAAATTCATTCAACTTCATTTTTGCAAGTAAAGTCAACTTCATAAATAAAGTAAACTTAACACAATTAAGTTCATTGTACTTTCAAAATGTATTATTTACAAAAAATTAAGTAGTTTATACAAAGACTAGTCTTTCTTGATCTACATAATAATCTCATGCAAAAAGTTGACTTATTTATTTAAGTAGATCAGACAGAACATTTGTATCAGTGCAATACTCAGCAGGAACATGGGGCAGACCATGAGACATATGTATATATATATATATATATACATCTATATATATACATAGTGCGAATTACAGGGGGGTTATGTGACGCCTTTGTCTGGCACTCATGCCTTACATGGATATTGGGATGTGTGTGTTTTCTCTGACCTCTACCTTTGCTCTATATTAAACAATAATAATCATAATAAAGATTGTGTAAAACTTGAACCCCCCCCCCAAAAAAAATTGTCATTGTATAATAAAGTTATTTATTTCCTGTAATGCAAATAGAAAAGAATGTCATACATTCTGGATTCATTACAAATCAACTGAAACAGTTTAAGATTAAGATTCCCAGAATATTCTAATTTTTTGAGATAGAATATTTGAGTTTTCTTAAACTGTAAGCCATGATCAGCAATATTAAAATAATAAAAGGCTTGCAATATTTCAGTTGATTTGTAATGAATCCAGAATGTATGACATTTTTGTTTTTGTAATTGCATTACAGAAAATCACAGTATTCTAATTTTCTGAGACAGTCTTGTACAAAAAATTAAGTAGTTTATACAAAGACTAGTCTTTCTTGATCTACATAATAATCTCATGCAAAAAGTTGACTTTTTTTTTTAAGTAGATCAAGCACAACATTTGTATCAGTGCAATAACTCAGCAGGAACATGGGGCAGACCACAGACATACATACATACATATATATATATATATATATATATATATATATATATATATATATATATATATATATATATATATGGGCTAGACTGCCAAGGTCACACGGCTGTCAAACACCAAGTGTTTTGGCTTCAGCCCGCGCGTAATTACGCACATCTGCTCCTTGTGCCGCATTAGGGGTGAGTTTCCTGGAGGGGAAGGAGGACATCTTCGAGGACTGGAAGGAGAAGTTCTTCAACACCTGGCGGGTAAGAGGCCTCACACGGGTGAGGGAAAGTCACCTTCCTTCCCCTCACACACGGTCGCAGGCTGCCAGCTCACAGCCGGATTAACCCAGATACTTCCTGCGCCGCTTTTGCGCAGTGGGACCGCGGGGGCGGAGGGAGGCGCGCAGGGGAAAGCCTGATTTATGGTTCCGCGTTACACCGACGCAGAGCGTACGGCGTAATTTACGCGTCGACGCAGAGCCTGCGCCGTAGGCTCTGCGTCGATGTAACGCGGGACCATAAATCAGCCTTAATTCAGGCACGACTGCCAGCGGATAAAAATGTCAATGGGTCCAGGTTGTGTGGGAGCTGAAATCCTGCCAAGTGTAAGTCACACCGTCATGGGTCTGATTAAGCCTTAGTTTGCTTACTTTTACCAAACTCAACTATATCCGTTCTTTTTTCTTATCCAGTTATCCAAACTCAGTTCTTTCTTTAAAAAAAAAAAGGCTCACTGATCATTTATTAAAGTTCTTTCCACACATCCACAGAATTTCCGGCAACTACATTCTGAACAGATTACATTAAATGAAAATTGATTAAAAAAAAAAAAGAAATCCCATCTTGCACTAGTGAAGATAAAATAGGCAAGGCAAGGGAAGTTTATTTGTAGAGCACGATTCAACACAAGGTCATTCAAAGTGCTTTACATCAACATTCAAAGCGGCAATAAACAATTAAACAGTAAATAACAAATACAATGAAATAAAATGATAGGAAAAGCGGTAAAATAATAAAAAGTTGTTAAAAAGTTGTTAAAAAGCAAGGGCAGTAGAGTACAACAGGTAAAATGGCAAAATGGCAAGAATTACGTTTCTATACAGTCAAAACGTAAAAAGACTGGGTCAAATACAGTATTGCAAAAGTAATCTGTAACAATTCGTACGGTGAATTAAACCAATTTGACGATTCTATGCCACAATGCCTGTTTCCAGGTCTTATTTCACACAACTGACGAGAATTACGTTTCTATACGGTCAAAACGTACAAAGACCGGGTCAATTGCAAGAATTACAACATTCCATATGTTCCAATGTTCCATATTCCAATGTTGAAATCCACAACAACATTGAAGGCTGTCAATTTATAATCGCTTTTTCATCAACAGGAATGATTTAGATTAACCTGTATGGGTAAAACTAATTATTGTCCATTTGAAATTTCATTTTTTTCTGCTGCTTTTGCACATACAGAGGGACTCAGTCATAACTGATAGCAGCATTTCATCTGATTATCTCACTCCCCAACATTTCTGCAAGCCCCTTGGGAGTATTAGAATTAAAACTGTTAAATTTGTGTTCATCTTTGGTGGTTAGGCTACAGTCAGTATTCCTGCAATAGATTTTCTCAAGGGAACCAAGTTGGCCTAAAAAAAAACAACAAAAAAACTTCACATCCGATAACTGAAATTACTTTTCACTGACAAAAATAAGCAACTTCTCACCCAAAAAGATGAACTTCCAGTTACCAAAGACTCAGTTCCTTCTTTACTTTTAGACTAGTGAGGTCTGCAGTTTTCATCAGGTCATTTACCGATGACGTGAACTGACAGAAGTAGCAGGAGGAGTTCTGAGGGGCTTCGGGGTGCAGATTGGTAATAACCAGTACTGGAGTTGAGGGGGGATGGCCCCCCCCGAAATAAAAACGGTCCAAATCATCCCCCCTGAAATAAAAACGGTCCAAATCATCCCCCCTGAAATAAAAACGGTCCAAATCATCCCCCCCTGAAATATAAACGGTCCAAATCATCCCCCCCTGAAATAAAAACGGTCCAAATCATCCCCCCTGTAAAACTTCCATCCCTCCTTTCCATCCCTTATGTCATTTCATCAATGAATGTGGTTTTACTGCTATTTCAACATTTAGAGTCATCACCAGAAAAATAACACCAGAAAAATAACTTATTTGACAATTTTCACCTGTTTCAAGTACATTTTCACTTGAAATAAGTAGAAAAATCTGCCAGTGGGACAAGATTTATCTTCTTATTACAAGCAAAAAAATCTTGTTCCACTGGCAGATTTTTCTACTTATTTCAAGTGAAAATCTACTTGAAACAGGTGAAAATTGTTGTTTTTTCCAGTGATGAGTCTTGTTTTAAGTGTAATGAAATTCTTTTACTAAAATGAGACATTTTAACTAGAAATAAGACAAATATTCTTGTTAAGATTGTGAGTTTTTGCAGTGATCCATTTTCCTTATCCTGTGAAGGACAGAGTCATATTGATAAGTTCAGAAAAGTGTTTTTTATTGTTGTGTTTTGATGTATTTGATGTAAGCCCAGTGGATATTTAAAGCTTACAGAAGGCTGCATTTAACTGCTGCTATGTCATTCCTGCAGTATTTCTGCAGCTGTTTTGGTCACTGCTATTATTTGTAATATATTATATTATTTGTAATCAGCACAAATTATCTGTCCCCATATGATCAAATCCACCACCCCCCCTGATTTTATTTTTTTACAACTCGAGTACTGGTAATAACCCCCACTGTAAAAGCAATGCAAGACTTTTTTGTAGGCAAAGAAAGGAAAATATTCTTCGTTAGCCGAGTCAGTCACCTGATCTCAACCCAAAGAGCAACTTGAGATACTGAAGACAGAAAGTCCGACAAATAAGCAGCATTTATAACCCGGAGATCAATATGTAGCCTTCTGTTGTGTAATAGCATGAACGGGGGACAGTTGGATCACAATTTGGCAAGCAAAAAGCCCCTATTGTTCTTTCTAACTAATGGGTTGTTACTACTTATTTGTGTTTTATTAATAATTGACAATCTGATAAACTACCTAATTATTTAATTCAACCCTGTCATACAGGTATGTTGCTAAGCTGAAACTCTGCAGCATCCTCCTGCTGCACAATCGCTCGTGAATTTGGGACTTTTAATAGATTAACTTTACATTCTGGCATTAAGCTGTTGGAGTTTTGTTTTTCTAAAACTCTCAAACAGCCGATTTGATGATTTTAAATTTAAGACGAGAGATTTCTGGACGACACCCCGTCGTCACCTTGAGACCTGCGCGGTTTTGTTTGTAGAAAGGTTTTCTATCAAAGATGAAACAGCCGGTTACAAGCAGTTATTTATGTTACTTTGCCTTTTTTAGTTAACATTTGAGTCTTTTTTTTGTTTAAAAAAAAAAACAACAAAAAGGTATTTTGTGTATAGTTCCTTCTCATGATTAAATCTAACTAGAACTTCTTCTTTGCTCTGTGTCTTCCCGTCAGACCGGACTCATGTACTGGCCCTTCATGCAGGTAATTCCTCTTTTCTCTTTCTATTTGCTCACACTGTTTCAATAAAGTGCCATCAGAAGATTTAACGCATGTTGGGGAATTTGCTTGTGAGTTGTGTGACAGGAATAGAGGGAAGGAAATCAGCAGAGGTTATTTGAAGTTGCAGAATAATCTGGAAGGGTTTTTCAAACCATTTAAAAACATAATGCAGTTTTTTATTGTTGGTTTTTTCAACTTTCATCGCCACCAACATTTTTAGAACAGGGGTCGGCAACCCACGGCTCCAGAGCCGCATGCGGCTCTTTAGCGCCGCCCTAGTGGCTCCTGGAGATTTTTCAAAAATGTTTTAAAATGGAAATCGATGGGGGAGAGAAATATATTTTTTGTTTTAATATGATTTTCTGTAGGAGGAAAAACATGACACAAACATTAGTAACGTTTTCAAATTCTGTAAAAATGTGTAGAATAAATATATTAAATTTCAACATTTCTGTTAACGAAGATTTGTACGGAAGAGTATCAGCAGGAGAAAAGGCAGGAGAAAAAATACTTGAGAGGGGAAGATTTTTTTTTTATTGTGCACTTCGAGAAAAAAGTCGAAATTGAGATTAATGTTGAAATACAATTTCAAGAATAAAGTCGACATTTCGACTTTTTTCTCAACATTTCGACTTTTTTCTCAAAGTGCATAATGAAAAAAAATCTTCCTCCTCTAAAATATTATTTAAATTTTTCTCCTGCCTGGCCCTAATACTCTTCCATAGATTCGCATAACAAAAAGAGTCATGTGGAAAGACATAAGCAGCTACATTTGCAGCTGAGGACCCAGTTATAACTAATATAGAAACATGCAGTATGTGTTTCTTCATTCTAAGGCTGATACAAGACTTTTAATGTTTGGCGGCTCCAGACATATTTGTTTTTTGTGTTTTTGGTCCAATACGGCTCTTTCAACATTTTGGGTTGCCGACCCCTGGGTTAGAGAAATCAAAATGTGGCACGTTAGCAAGTTCTCTGGATACCAGAGCGTCAAGTTGTGATTTAGCCCCCCTGTGCAAAAACAACCCCCCAAAACATCAATGACCGTAACGAATGTTGCACCACACTGTGTGAAGTATCCGAGGTGTTTCCGAGATGAAAACTTGGTGTCCACTTCTGTCCACAGCTCCTCAACTTTGTCCTGATGCCGCTGCACAGGCGGACGGCCTTCATGGGCTGCTGCGCCTTCCTCTGGGCCACCTTCCTGTGCTTCTCACGGCAGAGCGGCGACGGCACGGCCACCGTGGCCCTGGCCTTCGTCATGGACCCCCGGAAAACCCTGGAGGAGATGCGAGAGGCCCGGCTGGCCCGGAAGAGGCAGCGCATCCAGAGGGAAAACTGAAGAGTGGGAAGAAGAGGAGGGTTCTGGGACGTGGTGGTTGAAGGAACAACTGAACCAAACCAGCACCTGCATGCTGAGAGACGGAGAGTCCGTCACAAACGCACACCATCTTTTCTTTTCTAGTAGGAGGACAGTTACGGCCACAGGAGCGTGTAAGCGTGGTTTCACATGCACTCGGGGGTCAAAACGGGCCAAAACTGCTCAGAACTATGTTCCCGGTGCAAGACTTTAAGGTGGAACGCAGCTCCGTTAAAAGACCACCTGTCCAGAACCGGTCCGGTAGTTCAGCACTTTAAACACGCGGCGTCTCAGGATCGGCTGCCTCCAACAACGACCTCACGCTCGACGACTTTACGAGAGATTTCAGGGTCGTAAAGGAATTTCCCGAGTCAGGAGATAAAAAAAAAACAGAGTTGTGGCTCCATGAGGTTCCTGATCTGTAGGGCGAGAGACGGGTTTTTAAAGTGGTCCAGTGTTGGTCGGCACCAGTCCTCCTAGTTCTACTCTGTTCATGTTGTTGTGGTTCACTGAAGGCGGTCAGAGCCGCTGGGAGAGAAGCAGCCCACGTCTGCACCTACGAATGTGAAGTTGTGCTTTTCAGCATCGTTAATATTATAGTCAGGGGGCAAACCCTAAGATTGATAACTGTGCTCACGCTTCTGGGTAAAGTTTGACAACCTTATTTTTTTGTTAGAAGGAACCCTAGGAGGAATAATAAGGCTGTTGTCATCTTGGATTGTTTTGGAGGCGCTGTAACATTCAAATACTCCATTCATGCATATGGTCACAATAATGGTCAAAATGTACAGTTTATATGCAAAATCTTCAATGTTCAAGATTTTATATTTAGGGAAATGGATAAAACATCAATTGAAAAACATTTTTTTAAATTGTATTGCTATATTTTGTCGAATATTGGTTAAAAAATATGACTTTTTTATAGGCGTTTTTACACACATAACCATCTTTTTTTTTTGCAGGGAAACACATTTTCTATGAAATGTCAAAAACGTCTATAAAAAAGTGATATTTTGTATCCAATATTGGCTAAAATATTACAAAATGATTCATAAAGGCTTTTTTAGTATTGTTTTATCTATTTCCTTAGATATACAATGTTTTAATCTTGACAATTATGCATATAAATTGTACAGGTTGACCAAAACTGACCATATGCCTGAATGGAGAACTTGAATATTCTAGCGCCTCTAGTGGTCACCAGCTAAGAAATTCAAGATGACAACACCCCTAAAATTCCTTCTATAGATTTGTTCTAACAAAAAAAATAGGTTGTCAAACTTTACCCAGACATGTGAGCAAAAGTCTTAACGGAGGCTTTTCTAAAGTTGCCCCTTGACTATTAGGTTTGTGGGCCAGATCCAACCGGAAGCAGCTGCACTTCTCAGCCTTGAACACCAGGGGGCGTGGTCTACGGTGGCCGGGACCCGCCATTGCTGAAAATAAAAGTAACGCTGCAAACAGAAACAAACGCCGCTGCAAATTAAAGAAACGCTGCAAATGAAAAAGCCACAACAGAAGTGAATTACCGGGGACTATTTTTGCTGATGCACCGGTGTTTTTTATGTGAGAGGAGAAGAAGACGATGAGGACGTAAGTGAAAAGGAAGAAATAAGAAGAGCGAGGAATAAGAAGAAGAGAAAATAAGTGAAAAGGTTACTGTTCAACATCGCTACGTGTAATTTTTTTCGTCTTCTTCTTCTCCTCTCACGTAAAAAACACCGGTGCATCAGCAAAAATAGTCCCCGGTAATTCACTTCCCTTGTGGCTTTTTTATTTGCGTGTTTTTTTTATTTTATTTGCAGTGGGGTTTCTTTATATTTTCAGCGTTTCTTTTATTTGCAGCGGCATTTCTTTTTGTTTGCAGCGTTTATTTTATTTGCTAAGCGTTTATTTAATTTGCAGCGGCGTTTGTTTCTGTTTGCAGCGTTACTTTTATTTTCAGTAATGGCGGGTCTCGGCCACCGTAGTGGTCCGACTCAGAGCATGGAGGGAATGCTGGGAAACTGCACCCAACCACCCCCCCAACATTACAACATGCTATCATAATATCTAAAGGCTTGTTTCTTTTCCTTACTGTCACACGTGTGCAAAAACATCCGGTTGTGTTAGTTCCAGCAACACATTAAATCTCACACACCAAAGATTTAGCAGTTTATTTTATTATCCCTAAATCAAGCTGATGTTTTCTTGTTGTTGTTGTTTTTAAAATGCCCAGGAAGACAAGTATCTTCACTGTTTGAGAGATGTACCACGGCTACTTTTAAACTCTTAAACCAGAAACTGAAACATATCAACAAAGCGGACTTTGAGGTTTTAGTTCTTGAAACCCACGAATGGGATTACACACTCGCCGTGCCTTTGCTTGGTGAAAGGTCTGCGAGTTTCCAGCGTTTGGCTGAACGGCAATAGTCATTTACAGTAATCAGATCGTTTTTGATTGGGTGCAGTTGAACCCGTGGTCCATGGACATTAATATTTGGTACAGTTACCAAGAACCAGTGGTCCATGGACATTAATATTTGGTACAGTTACCAAGAACCAGTGGTCCATGACATTAATATTTGGTACAGTTACCAAGAACCAGTGGTCCATGGACATTAATATTTGGTACAGTTACCAAGAACCAGTGGTCCATGGACATTAATATTTGGTACAGTTACCCCAAGAACCAGTGGTCCATGGACATTAATATTTGGTACAGTTACCAAGAACCAGTGGTCCATGGACATTAATATTTGGTACAGTTACCCCAAGAACCAGTGGTCCATCAACATTAATATTTGGTACAGTTACCAAGAACCAGTGGTCCATGGACATTAATATTTGGTACAGTTTCCCCAAGAACCAGTGGTCCATGGACATTCATATTTGGTACAGTTACCAAGAACCAGTGGTCCATGGACATTAATATTTGGTACAGTTACCAAGAACCAGTGGTCCATGGACATTAATATTTGGTACAGTTATCAAGAACCAGTGGTCCATGGACATTAATATTTGGTACAGTTTCCCCAAGAACCAGTGGTCCATGGACATTCATATTTGGTACAGTTACCAAGAACCAGTGGTCCATGGACATTAATATTTGGTACAGTTACCAAGAACCAGTGGTCCATGGACATTAATATTTGGTACAGTTACCAAGAACCAGTGGTCCATGGACATTAATATTTGGTACAGTTACCCCAAGAACCAGTGGTCCATGGACATTAATATTTGGTACAATTACCAAGAACCAGTGGTCCATGGACATTAATATTTGGTACAGTTACCAAGAACCAGTGGTCCATGGACATTAATATTTGGTACAGTTACCAAGAACCAGTGGTCCATGGACATTAATATTTGGTACAGTTACCAAGAACCAGTGGTCCATGGACATTAATATTTGGTACAGTTACCAAGAACCAGTGGTCCATGGACATTAATATTTGGTGCAGTTACCCCAAGAACCAGTGGTTCATGGACATTAATATTTGGTGCAGTTACCAAGAACCAGTGGTCCATGGACATTAATATTTGGTGCAGTTACCCCAAGAACCAGTGGTTCATGGACATTAATATTTGGTACAGTTACCAAGAACCAGTGGTCCATGGACATTAATATTTGGTACAGTTACCAAGAACCAGTGGTCCATGGACATTAATATTTGGTACAGTTACCAAGAACCAGTGGTCCATGGACATGAATATTTGGTACAGTTACCAAGAACCAGTGGTCCATGGACATTAATATTTGGTACAGTTACCAAGAACCAGTGGTCCATGGACATTATATTTGGCCACAAATCCAGTTTCCTGATATTTATATGTACTTAATTTCTACGCCGGGGAAATACACGAAGCAAAGCTTGAAGGTTTACAAAAGTCTTGACGCTTGGTCCGACTTCAAGGCAGGATTTGTTTTAGAAATTAAAGTGATGACGACACCGAACTTTATGATTTGACCGGGTTTAACGTTAGCTACCCAAAAATCCAACATTACCTGATACAAAATGGGAACTGCAAATCCACGTTTCGGTGCCTGGAATCCAGTTGTTTCTGTGAATTGCAGCGATCCATTCGTCTCTCTTAAGCTTATTTTTCGGCAGTCTGTAACGATAACTCAGATTTCTTGCTAAATCTATGAGTACAGTCGATCGCACAACAGCTCTTTCCCATTTTAGATGTTTTTGAGTTGCCACTCAGTCTTTCTGCCACTCAGTCTTTCTGACACTCAGTGGGCGAAACCCGCAGTTAAGTCACATCTGTGACGTCATGCCCATTCCCACTATTGTCAAATGAAGCGTGCAGAAATACATTTATTTGTTTTATTGCTGTGAGTTTGTGTGTGTAAAACCTTTTAAACTAACAAGCAGACAAAACATCATGGCATCTAAGACCTGGACGGCCGATAGTGTCGGTCGCTGTTCCTTCCCGACCGGCGTTGAGCAGATTGAGCACGAAGCTCGGCTCGTGTTGAGATCCCATTAAGGCATCTTTCTTAAGTTTGTCTCCACAATCCTGTCTTCTTACTGGAACCACCTGTTGCTTGCCAGCAGCCCAGATACCTTACTTCCTATCACGGTATTTACGTGCTTTCACCGAGAGTTAGCACACCTGAGGAACTCTGGCTGCACGACACGCGCCAACCTGAATCAGCTGGGACTCAGCGCTCGGTTTTCTGTGCACAAAGATGAGCAATTATCTTCAGAGTGTGTTGTAAAAATGTTGTATAACAGTACCGTGTCATGTTGCAGTAACTGGTTTGCAAGAAACCGTTAGAACTCAACTATTTTAGTGCTCAAATTTGGCTATTTTTTGTTGCATGAACACTTTTTTAAAAAAACCCAGTAAACCTGAATCCAGTAAACTTCATCAAACATCTCTCTCCCACTTAGTCGAGTCAACTGGGTAAAGTTATGACCAAGACAAGAATTAGATCTGTCAGTTAAATGTGTATAATTAGGGGCGTGGTCTTTTGATTGGCAGGCAGCACAGCCAATGGCGTAGCTGTCCTTGCTTTAGCTACTATATTGACTTCTGCAGTGTGGATCAACTCGAGGGGCCAGTCCCCGCGGGGAGCCACGGCGGGTCATTTCAGGGTCCTCCCAAATGGAATTCTGCAGCACCTGCAACATAGCAGTGGGCGTGGCCGACTACAACAGGCGTAAGCCTGCTCTCTGCAGGTAAAACGCTAATTTCAGCTCTGCCAGAACTAGTTTCAGCTGAAATGAGGACGTTTCACTGCAAAAACTCAAAATCTTAACAAGAATATTTGTCTTATTTCTAGTTAAAATGTCTCATTTTTAGTAAAAAAACAACTCATTACACTTAAAACAAGACTTATCACTGGAAAAAAACAACAATTTTCACCTGTTTCAAGTAGATTTTCACTTAAAATAAGTAGAAAAATCTGCCAGTGGAACAAGATTTTTTTGCTTGTAATGAGAAGAAAAATAAAAGTTATTTTTCTGGTAATGACTCTTGTGTAGTGAAATGAGATTATTGACTAAAAATGAGACATTTTAACCAGAAATAAGACAAATATTCCTGGTAAGATTTTGAGTTTTTGGAGTGTTGGATGGATTTGATGAGAATGAATGCAAAGTAAATCTAATAAGCCAAGTTAAAATGGCTAACTGTGATTGACATGAGGTCTGCATGTCCTAGACCCTTAGCAACACGGTGCTGGAACCACTCTTCAGAAACCCTGTGGCTGATCTCACAGAGTTTCTGAGTTGATGTGGCGTCTCGGTGTGGGTGCACCTGGAACCCCCTCCCCGTTCTGCAGGTAAAGGGGGCGTGGCCTGCACAGTGTATGTATTTTCATGTTCAGCAACTTCTGCTTCAGGTTTAAAATCAATAAATAAATATGAATGATCAACGGATATTTCCTAAATAAAGGATTTAATCTGGTCATGGATTTTCTACTTTGTACAAACCACGGGCCAGAGCCCAAAATCTCACTTGTCAGCACCACTCAAGGTGACCAAACTTGCTTATTATTTTTGAAAAGATTCATGTCTGTGGATGATATTTTGGTATGATAACCTTCCTGAGTGGCAGCTGGATCAGAGTTATCAGCTCATGAAGTTACCACCCCCTTCAGAAAATTACATTGTAGATGCTGCTGCATATCCTGGTTTAGACTCATGTAGGAAATCTGTTAATGTTTCACTATATTGTCTTTGGTATCATTTTAAAGGAGACCTTTAAAGCATTCATTCTAGCTAAGATGCAAATACATTTCCTGAATCCTTATGGTCCTGTGAGTATTCCAGTTTTTGTATTTTGTGTCTCTGTTGTTCGTGGATGACACGGGGCTAAAAGATAGTATATAATTTAGGCGAAAATTGTGTACAATTTTGGAAACAAACGCTAAAGGGGTCAGAATAATATCACCATTATTTAGAGTTGTAAGCAAATTCTTGGATTCTTCATTTCTTTGCAATCCTTTTGAAAATAATTTTGTACTTTGAATTTTGTACTTTGTACTTTTTACTTTTGTACTTAAGTACATTTTACACCATGTACTTTTGGTACTTTATTATATTTAAGTTGAGGTACTTTTATACTTTTACTTAAGTAATTTTCAAGCAGAAAATTTTTACTTTTACTTAAGTACAATATATTTGTACTTTTTCCACCTCTGTGTACAAATATGTGTTGTTTATAGTTTAAAGAGCTGCAGTGACCTCAATGTTGGTCAGAAAGATTCACATTTTAGCTTGAATGAATGCTTAGAAGGGTCCCCTTTAAAATGATACCAAAGACAATATAGTGAAACATTGACAGATTTCCTGTACATGAGTCTAAACCAGGATATGCACCAGAATCTAAAATGTAATTTTCTGAACTTCATGAGCTGATAACTCTGATCCAGCTGCCACTCAGGAAGGTTTTCATACCAAAAGATCATCTACAGACATGGATCTTTTCAAAAATGATAAGCAAGTTTTGTCACCTTGAGTGGTGCTGATATCTGGTCTGGAACATGGACTGAAAAAGCTTGACTGTCGAGGGAAAGTGGTGCAAAACATTTGAAGCATCAGAGCTTCAGATTTCTTGGTGATAAATAGTTCCTTGGCTGTAACTTCAGATGGAAACTGGCTAATCTAATTCACTTTGAGTTGAACTTGGTTAATCCCACCCTGAACACCACATCTGCCGTTTTCTGCCAAGTCCCTCTGATATCCCCAGAGGTCACGGACACGGCAAGGTCACGGCCTGTGAGGCGTCGTCGGTCTAGACCGGACGTGTAGACCAGATGTGAAGCGTGCACGGAGCCGGCTGGAGATGGCGTGTGGGTGGATTAACCGGGATCAGATGCTTAATCCCTCTGAAACGGGCAGAGATGACCCAGTTTCACCTCTGACCCCACGAACCGGAAGAGAGGGAGAGTCCAATCAGAGGCCAGGATCCTGTCAGGTGCCATTTAGCACGCCATCCTCTGCAAACGGTCAGAAACGTAACCGGCACCGTTCGTGTGAGCGAGCAGCTGAAGATCAGCGGGAGGAGCCTGAGCATCACATGGTCCTCATTTGATCTGGAAAATGAAACAATCACATTCTTCAGCTTCTGCAGTGTTAGAAAGTGGGCTGTTATCATTTTATATTATTTTACTTACAGGACTGTCTCAGAAAATTAGAATATTGTGAGAAAGTTCTTTATTTTCTGTAATTCAATTAAAAAAACAAAAATGTCATACATTCTGGATTCATTACAAATCAACTGAAATATTGCAAGCCTTTTATTATTTTAATATTGCTGATCATGGTTTACAATTTAAGGAAACTCAAAAAATTAGAATATTCTGTGAATCTTAATCTTAAATTGTAAACCATAATCAGCAATATTAAAATAACAAAAGGCTTGCAATATTTCAGTTGATTTGTAATGAATCCAGAATGTATGACATTTTTGTTTTTTTTAATTGCATTACAGAAAATAAAAAGAACTTTATCACAATATTCTAATTTTCTGAGACAGTCCTGTATTTGTTTTTGTTCAGTCCTAATATTTGGTTTCAAATCCCTGGAAAATGTGGTAAACTAAATGTTGGAAAGGTTTATGTCTTATATTTCATTGGATTGAGTGGGTTAGATATTTAAAAAGTGAATAAAGCCTGAGACAAAGAAAAAGTAAAACTGGATGCATTTGTTTGTAAAAATTATTTAAATTCTGTATTTTACTGAAAAACATGAAATTCAAAAAATGAATACATGCAGGATTTAGTTGGTGTTGCTGAATGCCACATGTGTGAGCCTGTGTTGCCATAAACCCGTATGAATGTGTCAATAGTAACGATACCCTCACAGATGAACACTGAACACAAACTGTGTGCAGGAATGTAGCCTCATACCGTCACAGATACCCAACAGCACCGGACTTATCTCAAATTTAACTATTTTTTTTAAGTCGTGGATTTGAAACAAAATGTCAAAGAAAAAGAAAGACTTAGAAAGGAGGCAAAAACAAGACAAGCTGGTATGATGATAATAATAACAATAATAATTAAAGCTGCAAGCAGCGATGAACGGCCCCTCGCACTCATGGCCACCGCCCCCCATAAGCATATCAGAAATGACACCACCCACGACTCTCTATGTCAAACCATTCAAAAGTTATAGCAGAAAATAGGGACAACCAATCAGAAGAAGGGGTGGAGCTAATGTTCACCAATTATGGTCAAGGACTCAATACCGAGTCCGATGACACCACCCTAGAGTCTTTATGTCAAACCATTCAAAAGTTATGGCAGAGTATTCTAGGGGGCGCTGTTGAGCCATTTTGCCACGTCCATTAATGCAAACCATGAAATATCAAATTTATCACCAGGCCTGGCTTGCGTGCAAAATTTGGCGACTTTTGGGGAACTATCAAATATGGACCAATCAGATGAGGGGGGGCGCGCTTTTTGGCGTCTAGCGTCGCCACAGTAACGCTTTTGAAAGAGAAAAGTAATGCGCGTAGTCGCAGGATGGAGACAAACATTTTGATGTATAACACACCTGGGTGCACATTACAGTTCGGGCGGTATTAACTGCCGAAGGAATGGCATAAATTGTGCCAAAATTACGCGATTAATTCAAAATGTTCAAAATGGCCAACTTCCTGCTCGGTTTCGGCCATGGCGCCAAGAGACTTTTCTTTAAGTTGCAACATGATACAGGTGTGTACCGTTTTTCGTGCATGTACGTCAAACCGTATTGTGGGGCTTGAGGGACAAAGTTTTCTAGGGGGCGCTGTTGATTGATCATTTTGCCACGCCCATTAATACAAACCATTAAATATCACATTTTTTGCCAGGCCTGGCTTGCGTGCAAAATTTGGTGACTTTTGGGGCATGTTTAGGGGGAAAAAAGGCCTTCCTTTCGTCAGAAGAAGGAATAAAAAAAAAAAAATTAAAGCTGCAAGCAGCGATGAACGGGCCCTCGCACTCACGGCCACCGCCCCCATAAGCATATCAGAAATGACACCACCCACGACTTCCTATGTCAAACCATTCAAAAGTTATAGCAGAAAAAAGGGACAACCAATCAGAAGAAGGGGCGGGGCTAATTCAGGCCAATGAAGGTCAAGGACTCCATACAGAATCTGATGACACCACCCACGACTTTTTATGTCAAAACATTCAAATGTTATAGGAGGAAATAGGGACAACCAATCAGAAGAAGGGGCGGGGCTAATTTTCACCAATTATGGTCAAGGACTCAATACCGAGTCCCATGACACCACCCACGACTCTTTATGTCAAACCTTTCAAAAGTTATGGCAGAGAAAAGTATTCTAGGGGGCGCTGTTGAGCCGTTAGGCCACGCCCATTAATGCAAACCATGAAATATCAAATGTATCGCCAGGCCTGGCTTGCATGCAAAATTTGGTGACTTTTGGAGAACTACCCACCCCCTTCCCACCCCCTGGCCTCTCCCTGCAGTACCTCGTCATCGTCACACCTCTTCTTCACACCCCTCTCACCTCCTGAGCAACCTACACCCCTCTCCCCCGGTCCCATTCATCAGGAGTCAACCAACGCCCCCCCCCCCCCCCCCACCAGCCTCATCACAGCTGAACAGGTGAGGCGAGAGCTGAGGAGGACCAAGGCAAGGAAGGCTGCTGGTCCTGATGGCATCTCCTCCAAGCTGCTGAGGGACTGTGCAGACCAGCTCTATGCTGTGCTCCTGCACATCTTCAACCTGAGCCTCAGTCTGGAGAGAGTTCCACTCCTGTGGAAGAGACCTCCTGTGTGGTTCCGGTTCCAAAGACTACCACAACCAAGGGAGCCCAACCACTTCATACCAGTAGCCTTAACCTCCCACCTGATGAAGACCATGGAGAGGATTCTACTCGGCCACCTGAGACAGCAGGTGGTTGACGTAATGGACCCCCTGCAGTTCGCGTACCGGCCTGGCATCGGTGTGGATGATGCTGTCATCTACCTGATGCACAGGTCACTCGCGCATCTGGAGAGCGCCGGCAGCACTGTGAGAGTCATGTTCTTTGACTTCTCCAGTGCTTTTAACACCATCCAGCCATCGCTGCTCAGGGGGAAGCTGGAGCAAGCAGGAGTGGACTGTCACCTGGCTGCATGGACCATCGATTACCTCACCAACAGGCCGCAGTACGTGAGGCTCCGCAACTGTGTGTCTGATGTGGTGGTCTGCAGCACGGAGGCCCCGCAGGGTACAGTCCTCGCTCCATTCCTCTTCACACTTTATACATCTGACTTCCACCACAAAACTGACTCCTGCCATCTCCAGAAGTTCTCCGATGACTCCGCCATCGTGGGACGCGTGTCCAGGGGGGACGATCTGGAGTACAGGGGGGTCATCGCTGACTTTGTCTCATGGTGCGAACGGAATCATCTGCGAATCAACACCAGCAAGACGAAGGAGGTGGTGATCGACTTAGCAGGAACCCTCTGCCTCTTGCACCGGTGAACATCCAGGGGCTGGACATTGAGACGGTGGAGGAGTATAAGTACCTGGGTGTTACCTCAACAACAAACTGGACTGGTCACACAACACCTCCACCTGCTGAGGAGACTGAGGTCCTTCGGTGTGTGCAGGGAGCTCCTAAGGACTTTTTACGACTCTGTGGTAGCGTCTGCCATATTGTATGCAGTGGTCTGCTGGAGCTGCGGGAGCTCGGAGAGAGACAGGAAGAGACTGAACCGACTGGTTAGGAGGGCTGGCTCGGTTCTTGGTTGTGCTCTGGACTCTGCTGAGGAGGTGGGTCAGAGGAGGATTCTGGTCAAGCTGAACTCCATCATGGACAACCCTCTCACCCCCTACATGACACTGTGGGAGCATCAGCAGCTCCTTCAGCCAAAGACTGCTCCACCCGCGCTGCAAAAAGGAACGCTACCGCAGGTCCTTCATCCCCACAGCCATCAGACTCTATAATAACCAACTGTAGCCACCCATGTGCAATAAACCTGTCTCTTTATAAGTGCAATAACCAGTAAATACCTCAAATACCTCAAGTATTTTTTGAAAATATTTGTAAATTTTTTGTAAATATTATCCTTTTTTTTTTGGTGTTTACTATTTTTTTCTCACTTGTACATACTCTTTTTCTACTATTTATATTGCTCTTTTTATTATTTAACCACTTATTGGTTATTTCTATTTTACATTTTTTTGTATAAAGTGTGTGTGTGTTTTGGCTGCTGCACGACTGAATTTCTCCTCTGGGGGATAAATAAAGTCTTCTATTCTATTCTATCAAATATGGACCAATCAGATGAAGGGGAGGCGCGCTTTTTGGCATCTAGCGTCGCCACGGTAACACTTTTGAAAGAGAAAAGTAATGCGCCTAGTCACAAGATGGAGACGCACATTTTGAGGTATAACACACCTCAGCCCGTATTAATTGCCGAAGGAATGGCATAAATTGAGCCAAAATTACACAATTAATTCAAAATGGCTGACTTCCTGTTCGGTTTCGGCCATGGCGCCAAGAGACTTTTCTTTAAGTTGTGACATGATACAGGTGCGTACCGATTTTCGTACATGTACGTCAAACCGTATTGTGGGGCTTGAGGCACAAAGTTTTCTGGGGGGCGCTGTTGAGCCATTTTGCCACGCTCATTAACACAAACCATGCATAATTTGGTGACTTTTTGGGCACGTTTAGGGAGGCAAAAAGGCCCTCCTTTTGTGAGAAGAAAGAAAAAAGAAAAAAAAATCCTACAGATACAATAGGGCCTTCGCACTGAAGGTGCTCGGGCCCTAATAAAAATAATAATAATAATAATACATTTATTTTATTTGAGGCACCTTTCGGTGGTACTCAATCATTCTTACTCATTCTACATTAATACTCATCATTAAAAAAGGATGTCAGCATGTCAGAAGGCATCTGGCAATGCACCTTTCATTAACCATGTCTACCACATACTGCTGCACCTTTCACTTTTTTTTTTAAATTGTATATATGTAAATAAGAGCCATTTGTCTATTTTTTTTTTTTTTTTTGGGGGGGTGACGACATCCACTGCCAATCCAGGAAGCAGGAACACACGGAGACACACGTCAAGCACTGGAAATCTGCAACAAAAAAAAACACAAACAAAACACGAAACCGGCACGGAGCCGACCAAAACATGAACAGCAATCGACCCAAATCTTGAGATCTGATCGCAGTCTGAGCTAAGCTACCGCTACCGCTACCGCTACCTAACCCCAAAAACTACAGAGCAAGCATGCAGGTGAACAAGCCAGTGTGTGTGTCTGTGTGTGTGTATGCGTGTATGTATATGATCATGCGTGTGTGTGTGTGTGCGTACGTACGTGTGTGTGTGTACATGTCTTTGTGGCTATCTGTGTGTGTGTATACGTGTATGTATATGATCGTGTGTGTGTGTGTGTGTGTGTGTGTGTGTGTGTGTGTGTGTGTGTGTGTGTGTGTGTGTGTGCTAGGCCACGTCATACGAATGCCAGAAGAGCGCCTTCCACGTAAGGTGCTCTATGGCCAGCTCCATCATGGACGTCGTTTGGCAGGAGGCCCAAAAAAGCGATACAAAGACCAGTTAAAGACTGCCATAAAGAAGTGCGGCCTGAACCCGACCCAGCTGGAGGACACTGCCGCTCAACGCTCCATCTGGCGGCAGCTCCTCCATCAAGGAGTGCATAAGCTTGAGGAGGACAGAGGTGATCGACGGACCAAGAAGCGCCAGAGAAGACATGAAGCCAGACCCACAGCCACACCCCCAGTCAGTGCTCACGTCTGTCCAGTCTGTGGCAGAACGTGTAAAGCACAGATTGGACTACGCAGTCACATGAGGACTCACAAATAATAGAGAAGGACCGTCATCATCGAACACGATGGACAACCTCAAGCAATGCGTGTATGTATATGATCGTGTGTGTGTGTGTGTGTGTGTGTGTGTGTGCGTACGTACGTGTGTGTGTACATGTCTTTGTGTGTGTATACGTGTATGTATATGATCGTGTGTGTGTGTGTGTGTGTGCGTGCGTGCGTGCGTGCGTGCGTGCGTGCGTGCGTGCGTGCGTGCGTGCGTGCGTGCGTGCGTGCATGTCTTTGTGGCTATGTGTGTGTGTGTGTATGTATATGTTTGTGTGGCTGTGTATATGTTTCTGTGGCTGTGTATATGTATGTGACTGAGTGGCTATGTGTGTGTGTGTGTGTGTGTGTGTGTGTGTGTGTGTGTGTGTGTGTGTGTGTTTGTGTGTGTGTGTGTGTGTGTGTGTGTGTGTGTGTGTGTGTGTGTGTGTGTGTGTGTGTGTGTGTGTGTGTGTGTGTGTGTGTGTGTGTGTGTGTGTGTACGTGTATGTGTGTATGTGTGCATGCGTGTGTACATGTCTTTGTGGCTATGTGTGTGTGTGTGGTGTGCGTGAGTGTGTATAGTGAGCCATTTGTCTATTTACTTTACAGTGAGCGAAATAACCAGAGTCATATTCCCTTTCTGGCATGTTCAAACTTGGCCAAATAAACCTGATTCCGATTCTGATTCTGATCTACCAGACATCCATACAGACAGGTCCCCTGTCGTCAGCTGATCTTTCTCATTAGTCACTGGACGGGTCAAGAAAGTCAGATTCCAGAAACACAAGATGAGGTGTTGATTCCTGTGCCAGTACATACAAATGACGGGTGGATTATCGGTGAATGGTGGACTTCGCGGAGATTCGCGGGAAGAATTGAATTCATGGGACGAATCGTCAGTAGTGTTCCTCTGGGTCATGGGTTGTTTCGGCCTTTGACACTAAACATCAGACCTCAGATGCTTCCATCCTGCTGTCCTGGATAGTTGGAGGTCCTGCTGGCCTGGATGGTTGGGGGTCCTACTGTCCTGGCCTGGATAGTTGGGGGTCCTGCTGTCCTGGCCTGGATAGTTGGGGGTCCTGCTCCAGGGCCTGGATAGTTGGGGGTCCTACTGTCCTGGCCTGGATAGTTGGGGGTCCTGCTGTCCTGGATAGTTGGGGGTCCTGCTGTCCTGGATAGTTGGGGGTCTTGCTCCAGGCCTGGATAGTTGGGGGTCATGCTGTCCTGGATAGTTGGGGGTCATGCTGTCCTGGCCTGGATAGTTAATGTAAAGCACTTTGTGTTGCACTTTACCTGCATGAAAAGTGCTATATAAATAAATCAAGTTTAAGTTTAATGCAGCATAGTACGATATGAACATCCTGCAATATGAGCAGGTCCCCAAAAATGACATAATCTGTTTCTTTGTAACAGGTTTAGGAAGTTTCTCAATGGCTTCCACGCCCCAGAAATGTGACATGTTGCAGCACAAACGGGAGTTTTGACAAACTCGCTTCATGGCCCTCTGCAGCCAAGTGTTTTAACAGTGTTATTGTGTCAGGCTCACACTGCTGACGTGAAGGACACGCCAACAACACTTCATCCGTGTACTGCAGGAGTGCAGTACCAGGAGTCAACACCAGGGCGTCGAAGCATCATTACAGCTGGTAGGTGAAAGTCCTGTGAAACGTTCACCTTTGACATTAAATTAAAACCAAAAATGACTATCAGCATTCACATGAACACTGAAAATTGCGTTTGCAAGGTCTACGACAGAAAACCATTTTGCTGAATTTGGAATCTGTGCCACAATAGTGTACGGACTGGGCACAGAAAGATATGTGCTGGAGCAGCTTTATAACCGCTTGAATCTTGGATGAATCTCCACTCTGTCGGTTGGTTTTTATGACGTGCTTGTTTCACAGGAATTATAGGTGCTAGAACTGGAGAGTTTGGACAAGGTATAATAACACCTGCCTCACGCAAGGAGTCAAACAAATGTTATACCATCGATTGCTTCCTGTTTTAACGGATATTGCTGTTGACACTGATGTAAATCAGATCTCGCAGTGAGCATTACCGGTTTCGCATTTTTAATTAACAACATCATGAGGGCTCGTGGCCACAATGAAGATGGCACGGCTTGTATGGCAGGAATGTTTAAAGAGGGTTTATGGACAGATGCACCAAACAATGTTCATCATTTGCATTCAATTTTGTTACTTTAAGACCTTCAGGTGTCGAAATGAGTGACAAACCCAAAGCACTGATTAAATCTCGTCCCATCAGAGAAAGTGTTTAAAACCCTGACCATCACGATCAACACAATCTAGTGGAGTTGAGAAGTTTTCAGGCTCCACGTGACCAGTTGCAGGAACTGAATGAACAAACCGTCCACTGAGCTTCGGCTGCACAGGACAATCGTCTCCCTTCAACACGGAGTTTGTCGCCCTGCAATTTACTAAAAATGTTGTTGGAAAACCAATAAATACCAGCGTTATTTGTGGGGGTTTATGATGAGCAGAATCTGATAATTGTGAATATGTTGCACTCAGACTTTAGTACATTTGTTCATCCTGGAGAGTCACCAGGGAGCTTTGCAGCAGGTTTTTATTGCGAGTAGCAGAAGAAGATCCTCCTGTATTATCAGTGGGTGGAGACGTGTGTGTTAAGGTTTGGTGTGTGCATAATTGTGACGTGTCACTAGATCCGCCTCCAAACCTGCACGGCGACTTCCTGGCATCGGTCTGCAGCAGATGGATTTATTTAAACTTATAAAATAAATGTATCAATTTAATTTATTGTCACTGAATGTTCTTCTTTTTTTAATTATTATTAATATGTATAGCACTTTGGTCAGTGATATCCCTGTTTAAATATAAATAAATGTTACTTTCTTACTACCAGGTCCACGTCTGCGTCACCAGTGTTTAATGATCCACACTAGTTTGTTTGTTACAAACATCACAGAGACACTTTTATGCTCTTAAGGAGACATGACGTCTCTTTATTGTTGCTCACAAACAAGGATCACACAACTACACTTTTAAGGATTATTATTCATAGTATTAACAATCCAATTACGTATGTTTCCATTACAGACGATGCATCCAAAATGCTCTGAGCCCTTTTCTCCACGAAGAACAGCAAACAGAGCCTTATTATAAATAACTCCAGCACCAGAATCCCCCTAGAACGAGAGACAGAGAGAGAAAACAGCGTGTCAGGTCAGCAACAGTCATTACAAACCACTGACCAACGTCTGATGGGGTCAAAGACAGTCTGGTACTTACATGACAGACATGGCAGGCACCAGGACTCCAGTACACGCGATTTACGTTGGTTCTAATATGAAAGGCTGATCTGTCCACCTTGATGTCGGCACACATGGAAGCAACTGTCCCTGAATGAATAAAAAACAAGGATTCATCTGACAATTCAAATTTTTGTCACCCAGTTTTTTCATGTGTATGTTTTAACGCAGTAGAAACAACCATCATCTAATAAAGACTCTATGGTTGTGTGATGATGACAGAACCTTTCATTTCAGTGGTTCCTTGTTTCTTTTTAGTCATTAGAAAACACAATAACTCATTTAAGACATACGTTTAGATAAAGTACAACATCTCAAATAAACTAAAATGATCACACATTTAACATAAATATATGTTATATATAAATATAAAAAGGTTGTCATTTCTAGACTTAAGTGTCTCATTTTTATCATTTATTTACAAAAAACGTTATATATATCAAACAGTAAGATCAACATTTCTACCAGAGACTCGTCCAGTAAAATGGGGTTTAAAGGCAGTAAATGTTGGTGCTTCATGCAGTTAAAGTTGGATAATGAGCTTTGTTCATTTAGTGTAAATCAAGTCTGTAATGTCTCACCAGTAGTTGTCTTAGCCTGTGTGTCCTTAGCAGGAACGACCATCGATACAGGGCTTGTGTTTATTTGTTTCATGACTTGGTTGCAGTCAGCTTCAGTCACCAAGGGCATACCAGTCATGCCGGTCTTCCCTTTGATCAGCATGACGTCAGCAGTCCCGTGTTTAAAAGTTTCCTCCGAGGTGACTTTTAGATTTAAGTTGACGTCCTTAATGTCGTATTTCTTGCTGAGCCTGACAGGTGAGCAAGAACACAGTCATCATGAGTTAAATCTGAACCAGAATGAAAGTTTACCTTCAGTTTACCAGACTGATCATGATCTAAACACCAACCAGGTTCACCCACAGAGGACACACACACCCTCACCTGCTGCTGCTGCACTGGAGTGAGAAAAGCTCACGGTGGAGGAAAGTTCATGAATGTTCATGAGTGTTCATGAGTGTTCATTTCAAACTACAGTTTGGGAAACTTACTTTTTTCTACCCTTGCAGTGTTTTGCAGTGATAACCCAGTTCCCGTCAATGACGGTACCAGAACAGTCGTTAATGAAAACAAAAGATTTGGTTTCATCAGCGGTGCATGGCCTTCCATTATTGACTCTCTTCTGGATGTCTCCAAGAGACACACCTGTGGATAAACACACACACACACACACACACACACACACACACACACACACACACACACACACACACACACACACACACACACACGCACACACACACACACACACACACACACACACACACAGGTCAGGAACATTGGTGTTTCCAGCTGGGAACGTCTCAAAGAACTGCAGCAGCTGATGAGGAGCCATGAACTCACCTGCCATCAGGAAGAGAGCGAGGACCACACAAGTCTTCATCACGCTGCTGAGACGGTTTTCCTCCAGAAGAAGATGCTCTGGTCAGAACAGAGGGCTGTTTTAAAGTCTTCATATCTCTGTGACCGGCCAATCATCTGCTGACACACTCGTCTCAGGGCTCCATACGGTCAACGCCTCCACATCCCTCCCTGATGACACCATGGATGCTGCAGGAATCCACCGTTGGATGGAGTTAAGATAGTTTGCATAAAACTAATGTTTAACCTGAGCAGAGATAGTCCAGTTCATTTCAAACTACAGTTTGGGATACTTACATTTTATATTCCTCGCAGTGTTTTGCAGTGAGAATCCAGTTCCCGTTCCCAATGACGGTACCAGAACAGATGAAATTAATAAGTAATTGGTTTTTGATCCCCGGGAAAACAAATTATTTGGACTCATCAGCGGTGCACGGCCTGCCACCACTGACTCTCTTCTGGATGTCTGCAAGAGACACATCAGTGGATTAACACACACACACTCGTGCAACACATCACTGTACTGGTGGGCGAACCCCAAAAACCTCCATCACTGTGCTACATAAGATAAGGTTTAAGACAAATATTCCTTTATTGATCTGACCTACGCAGGGTTCAGGGTTCAGGGTTCAGGGTTCAGGGTTCAGCATTAGGACTGATGCTTTTCACCATTTATTTGGTTCCATTAGACACATTTCCACCAGCAGGAGTTCTGGGTAAATCCTCCACAGGAACCTCTAACAGGACTAACCGCCTCCTCGGCCCTTCAGCCAGCGTGTCTCCATTACACCGTAGCGCCACACAAGAACCTTTGAAAGGTCTTTAACGGTTCACAAACGGTCTGCAGGATTAAAGGAGACGGAACAGACCTGAACAAACTCACCAGTTCATCTATCGTTTTTGTCTTGTAATCTCCAACTTCATCAACTGTAGTTGTAGTAAAATGTCTCTGGTCCAAACATTACAAATGAGCTGTGATCACATGATTTATGATCATTTCAGAGTGCTGAACGTAATGTAGAAATCCGGAACAGCAGAGATCCCCTGCCAGGAGGTTCCTGTTGGCCAAACCAGAGAACCTTTCCTACTAAAAGGGATGTTTCTCCCCCGTAAAGGTTCCTGAAGTTCACTTTTGCAGGGCTGTTCCTGGTAAAACCTACCTGGAACCCCCACTGGTGGAAACGCCTATTGGGTAATATTATTAGACAGCATGCCAATAATTAGGGCCCGAGCACCTTCAGTGCGAAGGCCCTATTGTATCTGTAGGAATTTTTCTTTCTTTCTTTCTTTCTTTCTTTCTTTCTTTCTTCTGACGAAAGGAGGGCCTTTTTGCCCCCCTAAACGTGCCCAAAAAGTCACCAAATTTTGCATGCAAGTCAGGCCTGGCGAAAAATTTGATATTTAATCGTTTACATTAATGGGCGTGGCAAAATGGCTCAACAGCGCCCCCCGGAAAACTTTGTGCCTCAAGCCCCACAATACGGTTTGACGTACATGCACGAAAATCGCTACACACCTGTATCAGTACACAACTTAAAGAAAAGTCTCTTGGCGACATGGCCGAAACCAAACAGGAAGTCAGCCATTTTGAATTAATCGTGTCACTTTGGCGCAATTTATGCCATTCCTTCGGCAGTTAATACGGCCCGAACCGTAACGTGCACCCAGGTGGGTTATACATCAAAATGTGCGTCTCCATCCTGCGACAACACGCATTACTTTTCTCTTTCAAAAGCGTTACCGTGGCGACGCTAGATGCCAAAAAGCGCGCCCACCCTTCATCTGGTTGGTTCAGACAGAAAAAACTTTTCGCCTCAAGCCCCACAATACGGTTTGACGTACATGCATGAAAATCGGTACACACCTGCATCATGTTGCAACTTAAAGAAAAGTCTCTTGGCGCCATGGCCGAAACCGAACAGGAAGTCGGCCATTTTGAACATTCTGAATTAATCGCGTAATTTTTGGAGCAATATGAGCCATTCCTTCGAGAATTAATACGGCCCGAACCGTAACGTACACCCAGGTGTGTTATACATCAAAATGTGCGTCTCTATCCTGCGACTACGCGCATTACTTTTCTCTTTCAAAAGTGTTACCGTGGCGACACTAGACGCCAAAAGGCGTGACCCCCCTTCATGTGATTGGTCCATATTTGATAGTTCTCCAAAAGTCACCAAATGTTGCATGCAAGCCAGACTTGGCGATAAATTTGATATTTCATGGTTTGCATTAATGGGCGTGGCCTAACGGCTCAACAGCGCCCCCTAGAATACTTTTATCTGCCATAACTTTTGAATGGTTTGACATAGGAAGTCGTGGGTGGTGTCATGGGACTCTGTAATGAGTCCTTAAGCTTCGTTGGCCTTAATTAGCCCCGCCCCTTCTTCTGATTGGTTGTCCCGATTTCCTGCTATAACATTCGAATGGTTTGACATAGAGAGTCGTGGGTGGTTTCATCAGATTCTTTATGGAGTCCTTGACCTTGGTTGGCCAGAATTAGCCCCGCCTCTTCTTCTGATTGGTTGTCCCTTTTTTCTGCTATAACTTTTTAATGGTTTGACATAGGAAGTCGTGGGTGGTGTCATGGGACTTTGTACTGAGTTCTTAAGCTTCGTTGGCCTTAATTAGCCCCGCCCCTTCTTCTGATTGGTTGTCCCGATTTTCTGCTATAACTTTGGAATGGTTTGACATAAAGAGTCGTGGGTGGTGTCATCAGATTATTTATGGAGTCGTTGACCTTCGTTGGCCTGAATTAGCCCCGCCCCTTCTTCTGATTGGTTGTCCCTTTTTTCTGCTATAACTTCGGCACAACTTTGACATAGGAAGTCGTGGGTGGTGTCATTTCTGATATGCTTATGGGGGGCGGTGGCCGTGAGTGCGAGGGCCCGTTCATCGCTGCTTGCAGCTTTAATTTCCATTGCTTTGCTGATGTAAAGTATCTCACTAGCACAACTGTACTCCATTGTTTTTATAGTTCAACTCAAAACATACTCAGAGAACAGGAAGTATTTTGTGTCAGCAGGTAACTTTACATCTGAGCAGACTAGATTCACATGTGGATTATGGAAGGTTCTCTCTGACACCAGCAGTTTGCATAAAACTAACGTTTAACGTGAGCAGAAGAGTCCAGTTCAGTCTCAGGTGTGAGGTGTTGCAGAGTCACCTCAACTAAGTTGATGTAAATGTTTTAACAGGCAAAGTATCTTTATCAGTGTCTTACTCTCTCTTCATCTCTCTCTGTCACACACACACACACACACACACACACACACACACACACACACACACACACACACACACACACACACACACACACACACACACACACACCTGCTCACCTGTCTGATATCCAGGAGTTGATGCAAATGTTCTTTAAACTTTCTCTGCTGCAGTTCTGTAGGAACTTTCATTCTTCACACCCAGCGCTTCTCTGGATATTTCAACAAAAATCTATTTAAATCTAAATTTATTTTTATTTGGTTCTTGGATTCATTTAATCTTCGTTTAAACATGTATTTTTATAAACGACACTGAAGCATGTTGGTGTATGAAATGTGTCATAAATGAACCTTCCATGTGGTTGCTTCTTTGTCGTTTGTAAGAGATCATTCAGGACAAAGGTCAGTGTGTGTTTCTGTGTGTGTAATCTTGATTTCAGATATGGTTTTTACATTCAGCTGCTGCACATGTAACACCAAGAGTACAAAGCTGCTTAAACCATCATGGAAAGAGAAGATCCTGAATGTCTAAAAAAACTAAAACTCCAACAAAACTACAGAATCACCGGTGGGTCGTCAGAGTCAAAGCTGAAACCAGAATACTTAGGTTCTAAAGAACTCAAGTCTTTGGAAGAATGTCTCAAATGGACCAACAGTGACCTCATAAAACGTCACTTTTTTGCTGATGTTTCCCAAGTAAAAACCATCACCATGAGGAGATAAAACTGACATGTGTAGGTGTTTTTCTTGGTGTCTGGCTCAGATAGACGGATGAGAAGAGAGTGATACCCATGAGTGAGACTGGCAGCGCCGTTTCAGACCAGATAGCAACAATTAATGCCAGCGGGACGTCAGCAGTGTGGACTTGTTTCAAAGTAAGGGACGAGGACAGAAGCAAGGCCGACTGCCAGATATGTGCTGCTAAGGTGTCAAGAGGAGGGAAGGAGAATACGTGGTTTAATACCAGCAACTTGATAAAACATCTCAAGACGCATCATAAAACTGAGTATACAGAGTTTGCTAATGCTACTGCAAGACCCCAGTCAATATTAGCTCCTGAGGTTCTGCAAAAGAGACAGACAATGGCAAGACAAAACCCACGGGCCGTTAAAATAACGGAGACTAACCCGTTATATAGCGCTGGATGACCAGCCACTGTCAGTTGGAGAAGACGAAGGATTTCGCCGTCTTCTCGACCGGGGGCGTTACCGAGGGGGGGGCAGAGGTGGACAGTGCCCCCCCACGGACACGCTCTGCCCACCCAAGGAAAACTGGATGTAATGTTGACGGCAGTCTGGGCACGCATGTGATATCTCATTCATCTATTACTGTGTATGTATGTGTTGTGATTAGTGGATTCACTTGTCATGTAGAGTGAACTGTCCAATGAGCACTGTTGAATCACAAAGTCCTCCCACCCTTTGCCACTGCTGACGAGCTGAGTGGGGCTGAGTAGTAGTGTTGTCAGCTCTGTGTTTCTGTCGCTATATTTAACTTTTCAGACCCCCCTAGTGACTCTTTTTCAAAAAAGCGACTAGCGACAATTCAAGCGACTTGATCTGGTGTCATTGGAAACTTTTGGAGACATGAAAGCACATATCATTCTTACTCTTCTCAGTGTCCTCTGCCCCGTCATAAAGCACACAGTCAGCTCAGTCCCCGAGCAGCCGTCCCTCCCAGCGGGAACATGTTAACCCCTCGGCGTCCAGGGTGCAAATGAATCGCGCATGTGCCAAAGCGGCGCACGCATATAAGGGCGGGATTTTAATGTAAAATTGTCTTTGTTTAAAGTAAATAAATCACTGAATTCAAATAAATAACTACCGTGCATTTGACTCACAGACCGTCAGTGGTTCAGACAGTGAACCGACGGAATGCAAAAAAAAAAGATGTTAAACTGCTGGAAAGGAACTGGAATTTACAGGGATACCTTAAACAAGGAAGCCAGGGAGCGGTATATGGAGAAAATAATGATTATTAACGGTCTGGATCCATATGAAATCCCTACTGAAGAATGGAGCTCCTCGTCGGAGCGCCACTCTTTAGAAAGGATTTACTGCCGCGGTTCTGCAGAACCACCGTCTCCGCCTACCTTGTTTAGGAGTGTTTGGCAGCTGCTTTGGTAAATGTTTGACTCGCCATGTGTTTCAATAAATTTGTATAATAATACAACATACAGTACATGTTTTGTATCCCTCTTACTTCTCTTTTCTTTTTTTTTCACTGCTATATTATGTTAAAGAGGCTCCGAGGCGTGAGCAATATTTTTGTTTTCCTCGTGAGATTATTTTTTTCCTCTGCAGCTACAAATAAGAGTTAATATTTTATCCTCAACAAACTAGTTTTATCTGCAGATTGGGGTTAATTGCACCGCAGAGAGCTGGCCAGCAACTGCGTTTAGCTGGCGAAGTGGGGAACTTTTTTTTTTTTTGCCCCCCCCGGTAAGACTAATGCCCACCCACACCTGGCATCCTGGTCACACCACTGTTCTCGATGCACTCGAGCCGCGATATGATGTTTCATTGATATGTTATATGTTTGATATTTTTATTCACACAGAAAGATTATTTTTTGTTTAAAATAGTTATTCTACTCATTTTATTTATTTTTTATTGAATTTATCTGTTGCAAATATAACTTGTCTTCCAATTCATTGCATTTTTCATTGCATTTTTAGCCTAGTTATTTTTGTGGTATAAGTATCGGTACTCGGTATCAGCAAGTACACAAATTAAAATACTCGTACTCGTACTCGGTGTGAAAAAAATGGTATCGGGGCATCCCTAGTTGTAATAGAAACAGTTTATGAAAACAAATTTTTGGGTGTCTTAATGGACCACAAGTTCTGCTGGAAGGCCCACATTAAGTATCTGTGTTCTAAGATGGAAAAGAGTATCAGAGTGCTGAGACACATCTTGAATCAAACAACACTACACAATGTGTACTGTGCACTCCTATTACCATATCTGATCTATTGTGTTGAAATTTGGGGTAATACCTACAAGAGCACCTCACAAAGGATAGGCACATTGCAAAAAAGAGCAGTAAGGATAATAAATCATGCTGGGTATCTCGATCACACTCTATTCCTTAAATTACAGATTTTGAAATGTATGGACTGTTGTGCCACAGAGGGGGTGCTGGTTCAGTTATCAAAGAGTTATTAATGATAGTCCTTCGACAATCATTAATAATTAATAAAGTAGATTTTTTATCAAAATGAATTAATCAAAACGGGGCACCACCTGATGTAATCAGGAAAATGATAACTAAACAGCAAAATCAGTCTCAAGGTAAGTTATTCTTCAGAATAATAATGAAGAAAGGAGTCCGAGCACAGACCTTTGCAACCAGCAGTTGTGACAAATATGTGTAAAATAAGCACAAACAACTTCTCTCATTCAAATGAATCAGAATTTATTTACACAGGTGTCAAAAAGATGATAAAACAACACTTAGTATAAATTCCGATGCATAAACTACACATAAAAACAACAAGTAACTAACAGTAAACACAAACTTCAGATTACATCAGAGGTTTTATGACCAAGATAAGAGTGTGCGTGTGTGTGGGGGGGTTGGTGGGAGAGGATGAGAGGAGAAAAACAATAAAATAAACAAACACACTTAAACTAATAAACACAGTTGTGACGGGATCAGCAGTCCGGCTCACAACGTAAAACTAAACTTGTGTTAACTAAGTTTCTCTGCCCAAACACAAAACAGCCTCTTATGTGGATCTTTGTAAGTGAAGATCTGGCCGGTCAGCGTTCCTTGGCGAACAAAGGGTGGTTATGCTCCGCAGGGGATCCTGATAAAGAGCAGATCTCTCTCTTCTGTTATCCGTGTGGATGAGGGGATGCAGCCTGGGCACAGCAGCTAGGCCTCCTTCAGCTCCAGGTCGGTCCAAAGGCTTTCACGTCGAGGCATGCAGGGTACCTGGTTCGGCTCCTCTGGGGCTCAGAACATTCGTGTGTCACTCGTTGCAGCGCTCCAGACAGACGCTTCTTCGGTCACGATCATGGAGGAAGCCGGTCCGTAGCTAGTAGCTTTTCATGCTAAAATAGGAGTTTTGACCTGGAAGAGAGGAGAGAAGGGAAGAGAAGAGACCGAGAGAGGGAGGAGTCTGCTCTTTATAGGGGCCCAGGCTGCAAAATGCGGGCCCCCTTGCAGTTTGGGGTCCATGCCCAATCAGAGGGCTTTTCCTTATCACTGAAGGGCCGTCAATGCAAATCCTTCTTGGACTGAGTCATTATGATGGTTCCATGGTTTCAACCATGCGGTCAGTTGTAAGGAAAATCAAGGCTGGTCTCAGAGTTAGGCCTCAGAGCTGGGCCTTAAAGTTCAAATTAACATAATCACATAGTTCACATGGGATTGTGGCCCAACAGGATTTAGTGCAAATTAGAACAGCAATAATAATGTGCAAAGCAAGAAATAATGCATTGCCTGAAACATTCAAAAAAAGTTTCAAGATAAAGAAGGAAAATATCATCTAAGAGGAAAAATAAATTTTAAACAACCTTGTGTAAGTACTACTCTTAAAACATGTGCATATCAGTCTGTGGAGTTACTTTGTGGAATGGTCTTGATGAAGAAATCAAGCGAAGCACTAACTCTATACAGTTTAAAAACACATACAAGAAAACAATTCTTGACAAATATAAAAAATAAGGACCTCTAAAGAACTCAATTTACCTTCTGTATGTATTTATTTTATTATTATTCTGTTCCTTATGTGATACATCATATATGATACAAATGTAACTCCTGCATTCATGGCTGGTCATGGATCAGCAAAGAAGTGACTGGAAATTACATTTTTGAGTTTAGGATATTGTAGGAGGCTAGTTTAATTATGCCTTGATTTTTGTTTATTAATTGTTTGTGTTGTATTTATTTATTTTTGTTATTTTTTTGTCTTTTCTTTCTATTCTTATTTTATCTTATTTAAATTTTAAACTTTTATATTTTCTATGGCATATACGATAAGATATTGTGAGGAAGGGACAGGACTAAATAAGCGTTCTGCTTCCTCCTGTTCCCTGTCGAACACATTATTTTGCTGTTCTTTATTTCTGGATGAGACTGTTAAATTGTTTTTTTCTTTTTTTTATATTTTAACACTAACCGTGGTTGAAGCAACGCTGCCGTGTGAGCGTTTAACACTTTACACTTTATACTTTACACATCGTTATGGCAACCACATGGACTTAAACTATCAAATATAGATGAACATTCATGGAGATTAAAGTTCTCTGCAACCACGGCGTCGCCTCCTTTTGAATAAATGTTGCTCGTTTGTATCAAAAATCATGAATATCATCATCTGAGTTTTAGGCACATACTTGAGACAAACACCAAAACTAAACTGTTTTCTCTCTGACATAATTTATTAACAAAAGTGAAATCAAAAAGAAGAGTTTATTTCTATAGCACAATTCAACAACAAGGTGATTCAAAGTGCTTTACAAAGATATTAAAACATAAATAAAAAGCATGATTTAAAATTAAAACAAAAAAGAACAATAGATAAAAATCAGATAAAATCAGTAGTTAAAATATGATCACGTTTCTTAACAAGTTTAAAAGTACTAGTGCAGGTTTAGAGCTTTACTCAGGTGCAGCTGGGAACAGGTGAGTCTCCAAACCTGACTTAAAGCAACACAATGTAACTTTTCCACCTTAATATCATATTTCCAGAGTCATTGTGATGGCACATCAACTTACAGCAGGTTTAATGAACCTCTGTTATGGTCTGAGGGGTCTGTATCGCCTTCACTGGCACTATGTAACTTTGAGGTGGATGGTAGGAACCCTTCCACACTACTGGTAAAGCACTACCACTTTTGTCCAAAAGAGCCGCCAAACTCAACAAAAGCTGAAAGTTACATTGTGCTGCTTTAAAGGGGACCTATTATGAAAAACATGTTTTTTCTTGTTTTAACATATATAAAGGTCTCCCCTCACCCTGCCAACACAGAAAAGATGGAAAGACACGAAATTCTGCAGTGTCTGTTCACCCCGCTCGGCTGAATCTTCCAGTGTCATGTGACTTCTATGAGCCGTTCAGAATCTGCTCCCGTCGTTACGTAACGACGGGAGCAGAATCCATAGGTCGGCCTCCGGTGCTGAAACCACCCCCACAACCAACTCCACCGGCTGGAGCTCCACCCTTGTTTAGAAGCGGTGACTCGTGTGGCTGTTTCAACAATGAGGGACAGTTTTTGCATCAACACTTACCCTCATAAAAGGATCAGTGCCCACAGCACGGACCCGGCAACTGCACACGAGTCAGCGGTAAGTGACGTTATTTTTTTATGTTATTTATATTTGTCCACAAGCATAATCTTTGCATGGGCTAAGTATTTAGCTTAGCTTCGGAGCACCGGGGCCACTAACCAGACCGAAGTAGCCCCGGCGGCTCCAGTGTTCCCTAACGGAGCCACTCACTCGTTAGGTAACACCGGAGCTCTATTAGTAATACATTTTTCTTCTGTTTATGGTCAGATCTTCCAAACAAAGCACCTGAAGCTTCAACGACACCTTCAGAAGACACGCGGTCCTTCCTCGAGCCAGCAATAGTGCATAAATGTTATTTATATACAACTTATGTTCTTTTATTTTAACAATAAAGTTGCCATTTGTGAAAATTCAGTGTTGTGATTTCTTTACAGTTAACATGATTCATTTGTCTTGTAACATAAATGAAATGATGAGGAATCAGAGTAAATAACTGTGGTGTACCTGTTTAGAAGACGAGGTGACTAAAGGCTGATTTATGGTTCAGCGTTACACCAACGCAGAGCCTACGGCGTAGGGTACGTGACGATTTAACGCAGAACCGTGAATCAGGCTTAAGATCCGTTTCCCCCGTGTAACTGAATGAGAGCGTCCGACTATCACGTCGAGCTGCGTGACATCGGACGCTCTCTGTCCACACTGAAACCGTTAAACTCTCTCTGTCCACACTGAAACCGTTAAACTCTCTCTGTCCACACTGAAACTGTTAAACTCTCTCTGTCCACACTGAAACTGTTAAACTCTCTCTGTCCACACTGAAACCGTTAAACTCTCTCTGTCCACACTGAAACCGTTAAACTCTCTCTGTCCACACTGAAACCGTTAAACTCTCTCTGTCCACACTGAAACCGTTAAACTCTCTCTGTCCACACTGAAACCGTTAAACTCGCGACCAGTTAGGACAGTCCAATACAAAAAAAATATAGCAATGGAATTGATTTTGTCGCCGAAGCTCCCTCGCATGGGACACACTTTGTGTACGCAGCGCAACGCTTATTCTCCTCCCCTCCTACACGTCATTCAAGCAGCCAATCAGCACAGAGCCTCATTATCATAGCCCCGCCCACTCAGAATCACTCACAGAAAAGGAGGTTAGAAGCGGTAAAAAATAAAGACATGGCCCACAGGTAGAATTTCTGATTTATGTAGAAAAAACAAGCTTTAGATTGTTTTTAAGGCATTCAAGGCCTGTTTAAAATATACATTAAATTCCATAATAGGTCCCCTTTAAATAAGTGTTTCGGCTGATCTGAGGTTTCTGGGAGTTTGTTCCAGACTTGTGGAGTATTAGAAGCTGAATGCAGCTTCTCCATGTCTGGCTCTGACTCTGGAACTGATAAAAAAACCAGATCCAGACGACCTGAGGGGTCTGGAAGGTTCATACTGGGTCCCTGTCCCTGATTTGTTCTGGTCCTGGACCTTTCAGATCTTTCTAGACCAGCATTAGAACTTTAAAGTCTGTCCTCTGATGGACAGGCAGCCAGCGTGAAGACCTCAGAGCTGGACTGATGTGGACTGATGTGGACTGATGTGGACTGATGTGATCCACTTTGCTGGTCTTAGTGAGGATTCGAGCAGCAGAGTTCTGACTGAGCTGCAGCAGTCTAACTGATCTTTTAAGGTGGACTGTAAAGATGCTGTTACAATAATCAAACTACTAAAGGTTGGGGCGGCAGTAGCTCAGGTGGTAGAGCGGGTCGTCCAATGATCGGAAGGTCGGCGGTTCGTATCCCGCTCCGTCCCAGTTTGCTGTCGTAGTGTCCTTGGGCAAGACACCTTACCCACTTTGCCCCGTGTGAATGTGTATGAATGTGTGTGAATGTTGGTGGTGGTCGGAGGGGCCGTTTGGCGCGATATGGCAGCCACGCTTCCGTCAGTGTGCAGGGCAGCTGTGGCTACAAAACGTAGCTTACCACCACCGGTGAGAATGTGTATGAATGAATAATGATCTCTGTAAAGCGTCTGGGTGCCTTGAAGGGCGCTATATAAATCCAAGTCATCATTATTATAAAAATGAATGCTGAACTACAGTAGTATCTCCAGGTCCTGCTGAGACATCAGATATTTTAACCCTGATATATTAGTAGGCTGACTTTTTTTATAAATGTAGGTCTTAGTCCATCACTACACTCAGAGTTCTGGCCTGGTTGGTAGTTTTTAGGTGTTTAGATTGAAGCTCTGTGGTGACCTGTAATCTCTAAAGACAATTACCTCAGTTTTGTTTTTGCTTAACTGGAGAAAGTTGTGGCACATCCAGTCATTAATCTCCTCACCAAGAGCCTGTACAGGCCTCGGCCTCCTGGTGACATTGCAATATACATCTGTGTGTCATCTGCATAGCTGTGGTAGTTTATTTTGTTGTTGGTTATAATCTGTTGCAGTGGGAGCATGTGGATGTTGAACAGAAGACGTCCCAGGATGGAACCTTGGGGAACTCCACATGTGAATCTAGTCTGCTCAGATGTAAAGTTACCTGTTGACGCAAAATACTTCCTGTTCTCTGAGTATGTTTTGAGTTGAGCTATAAGAACAATGGAGTGCAGTTGGGCTAGTGAGATACTTTACATCAGCAAAGCAATAGAAATTATCTGCATGCTGTCTAATAATATTACCCCATAGGCGCGTTTCCACCAGTGGGGGTTCCCGCTGCTGCTTCCACCTGCCTGCGCCTGGTCCAGGTTTCTTCCCTCCTAAAGGGGAGTTTTTCTTGCCACTGTTTGGCTTAAGGCTTTTCTCCCACTAGGGGAGTTTTTACCTGCCATTGTTTATGTAACAATTGCTCTGGGGTTCATGTTCTGGTCTCCGGAAAGATCCTAGAGACAACTTTTGTTTTATTAGACGCTATATAAATAACATTCAATTGAATTCAATTCAATTCAATGTACTGAACACGTTCATCAGCACGTTCAATGAAGAAACAATCCCAGAATAAATTCAGAGGGAGGACAGTCTAGTAGTTACAAGATGAACTGGCAGCAGGTACAGATCAACAGCAAATAACTGTTTCAACAATGACACCTAACCAGTTAAACATATACCGAATACAAATATTTATTGTTTTAAATATTTATCTTATTTTTAATAATTAAAAAGTTCAAATTATCCAATTGCATATAAATATTTTCTGGTTTCTCTAGTCTATGACAGTAAATTGAATATATTGTGATTGTGGACTGTTGGTTTGTACAAAATAAGACAGTTGAGGACGTCTTCTTGGGTTTTGGGGAACAGTAATCAACAATATTCACTATTTTTCACCATTTTATAGACCAAAATCTAATTTACTTTTTGTATCAGTAGCAGCTAAATATAAGCAGCTATTTACTATAGTAATCTGATGTTGAAATAATTTACAGACAAAAAATATTTGAACCTTTTGATGAGTAAGGGATAATGAGAATAATGATCACAATAATGAGCTTTTGGCGATAACTTACCCATATGTGTGTGCAGAACCTGCTGAAGTGTGTTGGTTATTATCTTTGGTTCATACCGTCTGTAAAGAAATAAAAGTGGAAGTAAATGTAAGAACTGCTGCTTTTTCCGTCCTCTGGACTGGATAAAACAACGTTTTCCTCCTCATTCTCGGTCTGTTCCTCCCTCCATCACTTCTGCTCAAGTGTCTTTGCACCTAAAACGTTTGATTTTCTGCAACAAACTGAAAACCTTGTGTAGTGACTTGAATGGATTTGACCCAAACCAAACCTACAAGTCACTGAGGCGCTGATTAACCTTAAACAGATGCATGTCAGTTATTTTTAATGAATGTCCATAAACATCCTTTATGATGCTCAAAAAAGTGGTATTTATTGGTATACAAAAGCTCCTTTGTCAACAACGAACTACATGCACTTATATTGTATAACTTGCATGAGATCAGTGAAACAAGACCAACAAAAACTGCAACATGCAAAGCCAAAAGGAAACGGTCAAAAAACTGTGTGCTCACCGGCAACCAGCACACCTGCCCGTGATCAGCCTCACCTTTATAAAACCTATTCCCTGGATCCATACACCACCTACAGCGCAAGAAATGGAGCTACAATTCACACACCCCTGTCATTAATGGGAAGCACATCACAATATAAATTGGCTCTAACACAGGCCTGTAATTGTTAACGTCAATAAACATAACAATTACATTCAACTTCAAAAATAGAAAGAGACAAATTGTATACAATTACATTGTTACAAAACACACCATGAACCTTGTTTCAATCAGAATTGAAAATGTGAGCTTAAACCGTAAGAGGGTGCAGCTTCCTGCAACAGACAAAGCTTAGTCACAGGCCTATCTAATATGTTTGTCTTTGTCTGAAGACGCACAGAACGCACCAAGCCTTTCTTGTCTGAGAAGGTTTCCAAAACTCTGCCAAGCAGCCAAGAACCACGAGGAGCTGCAGAGTCAGCCACAACAACAAGGTCTCCAGGTACAAAACCTCTTCTCTTTTGGTTCCACTTTTGCCGTTCTTGTAGCAAAGGGAGGTACTCTTGTACTCATCTTTTCCAGAAGAGGTCAGCAATGTATTGGACCTGTCTCCACTTCTGTTTTTGATGACAGTCATTCTTTGCTTCTTCCAACTGATGGTTTTAATCCATCAAATCCTTCTTGCACTGATCAAGGTCGTCAGAGATTTTGCTCAACTATGCATTAGATTCTAGAATTCACCACTGTAACATTAAAAAAAAAAAACCATCAGGACAATAAACCACAGAGTCTAAGGAGGCATTTAAAAATGACCTCATATCATGTAACTGGGAAACAGTCTATCAAGAAAAGGATGTGGATAAAGCATATGATGAATTTATACGAATATTTAAATTATTATATGATAGAAATTGCCCAACTAAACTAATTAATATGAATCACAAATATAATAATAATCAATGGATCACAATAGGCTTACTGAACGCCTGTAAGAAGAAAAATACATTATAGAGAATTTATGAAACGGAAAACGAGAGAAGCTGAAGATAAATACAAGAAATATAAAAATAAATTAACTAATATTATGAGAACATGTAAAAAAGAATACTATGATAAAATACTAGAGAATAACAAAAATAACATTAAAGGGATATGGAAGATATTAAATACTGTAGTTAGGAACAACCCTAGACATAAAGAGTATCCACAGGACTTTATTGAAAATGAAAAAAAGATAAATAATATGGACAAAGTAGTAAATACATTTAATAATTAATTGCAAAGGTTGGACCAAAACTTGAAGCAGAAATACCCGAAACATTACCAGCAAACACAGCCGAGATTTATGTAGACAATAATCCCACTTCAATGTTCTTAAATCCCATAGATGAAGATGAAATTATTGACACTGTCAATAAATGTAAAAACAAAACATCGACGGATTCAGAAGAAATCGACATGAAGATAGTGAAAAGGGTAATAAGGGGGATATCTAAACCACTCACATACATCTGCAATCTGTCATTCGAAAACGGTCAAGTCCCACACAGAATGAAAATAGCAAAAATCAATGTTCAAAGATGGTGAAAAATCCCCCTTCACAAACTACAGACCTGTCTCTCTTCTACCACAATTCTCCAAAATCCTAGAAAAAGTATTCAATAAAAGATTATGCAACAAGCACAAATTACTATCCGATAGTCAGTATGGTTTCCGTTCAAGCAGGTCAACTTCATTAGCTCTAATAGAACTCATTGAAAAAATAACTAATTCCATGGATAAAAAGAAATTCGCTGTCGGTGTATTCATAGATTTAAAAAAAGCCTTTGACACAATTAATCACGAAATACTAATCAAAAAACTGGAACGATATGGGATACGGGGGCTAGTGTTGAATTGGGTGGAAAGTTATTTGAAGAGCAGGAAACAATTTGTGCAGATGGGTGAATATAAATCAAAATGTGCTGACACTGTGTGTGGAGTCCCCCAAGGGTCAGTATTAGGGCCAATATTATTTAATTTATACATAAATGACATGAGCAAGGTATCTGACGTATTGAAATGTGTATTATTTGCGGACGATACTAATCTCTTAGGAACAGGTGAGAACTTGCAGCTACTTTTAGACGTGATCACCTCAGAAATGCACAAAATGAAAAAATGGTTTGACCAAAATAAATTATCATTAAACATGAATAAGACCAAATTCATGGTCTTTGGAAATTACAAATCAATAATTCACATAGATGGAATACAAATACAAAAGAGTTAAAAAGATAAAATTCCTGGGTGTGATCATAGAAGAAAAAATGAGCTGGAAGCCTCACATCAAACATGTTCAAAACAAACTGTCAAAACGTATTTCATTATTAGCAAAGGCAAAACCATTCTTGAACTATAAATCACTACTCATCCTCTATAATTCATTGATCTTACCCTATTTAAATTACTGTTGGGAGGTTTGGGGGAACACTTACAGAAGCTCACTTCACTCCTTGTGCATATTACAGAAAAGAGCTGTGAGAATAATATACAATGCAGGTTACCGGGACCACACGAATACATTATTTTTACAATCTAAATGACTAAAATTACAATACAGCACAACTAATGTTTAGAGCCAAGAATAATTCATTACCAGGACATATACAGGGGATATTCTTTGAAAGGGAAGGAGGTTACAACCTCAGGGGCCAACTTAATGTTAAAGTTATCAATAGACGCACAACACTGAAGAACTTCTGTATGTCGACCTATGGTGTAAAACTTTGGAACAGCCTGAGCATAGATCTAAAACAAAGTCAAAACATATCACATTTTAAAAAAAGATATAAAGAAACTTTTTTCTCAAAATACAGTGGTGAATAAAAATGTAGATATATATAGATTTATTAAATATGTGTAGATATGTAGATTAATATTATGGAAATAAACATGTTATATATATGTATGTATGTATATGTATGTATATATATATATGTATGTATATGGATATATAGAGATATATTATACATACAGTATTTATGTATGTTTATATGACCGAATATTTGGGTTTTAAAAGGAGTAACCCAGGGCTCATATTCAGGTTTTCAAAAACCGGAATATGAGCAAATTCGGGTTATTCAAAGTGTTTACATGGCCGTGCAAATTCGGGTTATTGTTAATATTCGGGTTTTAAAAGGGTTATTGATGCATGGAAACACAGTCAATGGCTGCGTTTACATGCACTCAATAACATAGTGTTAGTGTTTATTGTTTTGTTTTGTTTTGTTGTGTTTAGTGTTTTTTCTTTGAGGATAAGTTGTTCAATGTTCTTTTTCGCTCAGAACAATTTTCAGTGCATTGAGCTCCTGTTTCAGAGTTTTTTCCATGCATCCAAGTAACTCCTCATGCTCATGCCTGATATCTTCGACTTCACTATTATGCTTTGACATTTGCTGTTGGAACCGTTCCTTGTGCTCCTGTTCAGCTAACCTGGAAGCCTCTTCTGCTACGCCACTTTCTCCTCCAGCAGCTGTTTAAGCTTCAACACCTCTGAAAGTTCAGCGGAAAGCTCCTCTAACTCTCCCTGCTTTGCATCAAGTTTCTCTAAAGTCTTCAGGTTCATATCTTCAATGTGTGCTTGGAACTGCAGCTCTTTATCTTTCAGAAGGGTCTCAATTTCAGCTCCTTGTTCTTCCTTGAACTCCAGAGCAACAGGAAGCCCTGTCTTAGGACTACTGGTTTCTTCCCCTTGGAGGGGACCATTGACCACCCAACCTAATACAGTTCGTACAGCATAAGGAGCATTTCCTCGGCTGTTGAAAACCTCCCAGGGTTCCAGTAACTTGGGAGCATTGGTATTAATCAGTGACTGCGTTTACATGAAGTCAATAAGCCTTTTAAAACCCGAATATTAGCAATAAACCGGTTTTGCACGGCCATGTAAACACCAATAACCCCTTTGAATAACCCAAATTTGCTCATATTCAGGTTATTAAAAACCTGAATATGAGCCCTGGGTTACTCTTTTAAAACCTGAATATTGGGTCATGTAAACACCAAACGGAATATCCCCATCAAACAGAACATGAATTTGTTTTCTGCACATGTTCTGTTCACAAGGAATCCTGGTCTTTTGAGTCCAGGAAGTTCTTCTAAACACGGAGAAACACAAGACCAGGAGGAGACTAATCACTTCATAAATGTAATGAAGGATATGAACATTTCTGCATTTGTAGACGCTAGAAAGTAGGTGGATAGAAGATTTACAAGAAGGTGAGAGAAAATTTGCGCGAAGCAGCATTTGTTTTGAATTTGGATACAGGAAGAAGAAGAGGAAATGACGGGAATTGCGTCATGATGTTCTCCGTGTGTCGCTGGTTTGATCCAGATATCCTGAATGATTAATCACCATGTAAACGGAATATTCCCAATGTTTCAGTTACCGGAATATTAGCAATAACCCGAATTTTGACTGCATGTAAACGTAGTCAATAAGTCAACACCTGCCTTTATGCTGGGAATACAAACATCAGCGAGGTATGACCACTTAGCCAGCTCTTCCTGTGTGAGAATGTTGATGGTCACAGGCATTTTTCTTTGGGTGAGAACTTCTGGGAGGGCGTAAAATGTAGCAGTAGGTCAGCAGCTGGGACCAATCAAGAGGAACACAGGAACTCTTTAAAAGCAGGTGTGACGAAGGGTGTCACTCTCTGGCTCTCTGAGGCGGAAGTCGAACCGAACCACGTGGTCCGGATAGGAGAGGCGGCTGCTAGGTTGCAGACACGTTGGTCGGACTTGATACACTTGAGTACCAGAGTTTTCGGAAGTATTAGAACACGATATTTAATTTAGCTTTGCAACCGCGGGCTAGCCGAGGGGGTAGGTGGGAGCGACCGGCCGACGGCCTGTATAGGTCCGGTATACGGTTCGCTTTCGTATACTCTCTTTGCTGGCTATGGCGGGGGCTCAGGGGGAAAGTAGTTGGAGTATGGAGGAGTTTGAGGAAGAGGAGGAAGGGAGTGGTAGTTGGGAGGTAAGGACAGTGAACAGGGGAACTAAGAGGCTTAGAGGAATAGAGGCAGAGCAGGCGATGGAGGAAAAATGGAAAGTTGTTGTGAGGTTTGATGGGGAGGGGGTGAAGAATATAGATCCAATAAAACTAACGAAGATTATTAAAAATCAGGTAGGGGATGTGAAGTTTGCTAGAGTCTTTAG